>NW_009721150.1:71279-81810 GCF_000703405.1 Apaloderma vittatum
CCCCAAACCTGGCCCTCCCGCGACCAGCGGTCGAGCAGCCTGGCAGCACTATTTTGGATTTGGTTGGCACTTCGGGGGTTTCCCTCGTGAGCTTTACGGTCAGCAACGCCTCCAGCCTGAGCAAATGCTGCATCCCAGCACCTTATCGTCCCACTATGTACCTGCGATTCCACCACCAGTTTGTTCATTTTCGCAGGACAACTAATTTCTTTAATTATTCCTATTTTTCCTTTTTACACCCTACTGAAACAAGAGCAGCGATGCCTACTCCCAGTGACACCCAGTCATTCTCTCACCAAGCAAACCTTCCTGAATCCCACTTTTCGCTCTCATCCGTCCCCATCTTTTCATCTACGACAAAAAAAAAAACAAACAAAACCAAACAAAACAACTCTCAGATTTCTTTTCTAGCATCAATAAGTAAGTTATTTTAATCAGGTCATAATATCCTGTCAGTACAATAACGAGAAACCATCAAAACCAACTGGAGTTCTCTGAAGTTCTTTCACAGAATTTTCATCAGCCTTTTCCCCAAGGATTTCTATAAACAAACTTCGGTTTAAACTCCAGTATGAGCTCTGGTTTATGCTCCCTTTTTACATTCAAGCTACAATTCTGCCCCCATCTAAAAATGTTTAAAACACATTTAGAGTTGCGTTAATGGGAAAGAAGAAAGTTGCTCCTCTGAGATCCAGGGAGAGGCCACTTAGGTTTCCGCAGAGAGGGGAAGACGAGCCTGGACAAATTACCTATGCTGACATCAGTCCTCAACTAACTTAATGCAAACAAAATCATTTCCTTCTTCACGACCACAGATGTTCCACCAGTGACACAAAAGAAGATTTCTTCGGATTTTTAAAGAGCAGCAATGATGCCTTTTTTTTTTTTTAAAGCCAACTGACAGATCAAATATTTTCCCAACAGGTTCAGATAAAATCCTGTGATTTTCAGTAAGGTGATGCACGACAAATGGCGCCTACCCAACTACACAAATTTCAGATCATTTTCCTTTTTAAAAACGGAAAAGAGATGGGCTTGTTGACAACATTTATTTCAAAATTTGTTTCATTAGCTGCAGCAAATTCTTGTTCCAGTTGTTACTACAGACACAAATCTCAAAGAAATAGGGACCAAGCTGGTATCATTCACAACAGCCTCGCAGTGCTCTGCATACTGTCCTTGTAGCCTTCTTAAAATAACCCCAGGCTTACAAGAAGAAAAAAACAAAAAAACCTCAAACAAACAAAAAACAAGCACAAAAAACACACAAAAAAAATCTAAAATAATTAAAAATCCCTAAAGGGTGTTCTATGCCTCTGGGAGCCAAGAGCTTCTTGGGCTTCATGGCTCCTACAGTGCGTAGAAAATAAAATCCTCTGAAGTATTACGTTTCCTTAGTTACAACAAGGTGACATGAGGACAGAACTTCAAACTAAATTCTGGTATTGCCTTAAACCACACATGTAATGCAATTTTAATTTGGTTTTCCTGTGTCTAAATTATAGATTACTGCTATGCCTTAATTCATGACAATGCTGAGCATCTGACACGCAAGTACCTCAGCTTTGGAGAAGAAGTGGGGACTTCAGTGAAAATTCACCTGTGAAAAAACACGCTGGTATTAGAACACGAGAATCATAGAACGGCTTCGGCTGGAAAAGACCTTCTGTTGATGAGAGTTCCCTAATATTGGGAATATCCGACATGGAAACACAAGTTACATTTTTTACAACCATCAATGAACACAGATCAACTCTTCCCTGCTCCGTTCACAGCGTAACGTGAAAACGAATACAAGGCAAGACTAAAAAGAGCCTTGTCTAAATAATTACAGGAGAACCCAAACTGTGACAGCAGCCACTGATGGGATGAGTTCTGTAAGAAGTTTCACAAGTCATTAAAACTCGGGCAGCCAGGCGGGCGACGTTTGGGGGGCTCTCATCCTGCGACAACACTGCAGGGCACACGGAATTACAAATCTACATCGAGTTTCATCTCAGCTGAATAATTTATAAGCTCTTATATACACCGATTGGTAAAACACCGTGGCGATGACGGTCCCTCTTCATACATCCTCCGGCTGCTACAACCTCACCTCGTCGTAATGATGCGCGAGTGACAACCGGCTCCGGGGACGCACGGAGGGACCCTCGTTACGCGGCACCGCTCGGCTCTGAGCTGCCTAACAAGGCCCCGCGGATCCCCGGTGTGCCAAAACTAAACAAAAGGAGGCCCAATCTTCCACCTACGTTTTCTTGCTGTATTCATAAAGAAATGCATTCGTGGAAGTGAGAGGAGCAAAACAGGGCGGTCCCGGACTAGTTTGGAGCTGTACATGGAATTGAACAAAGCGGGCTGAAACCAAACAAAAGCCTAGGGGGAAATAAATGAACAGATAGATGTTTATTTGCATATTACGAGGCAATTTCCGATAAAAACAATACTTCAGGAAAAGGCTTTTACTGCTGAAAAGGAGCACGATGTGTACTTGCATTGAACCTCAACATATTCTGTACCAGAGGAGAAGAAAATCCAGGCTTCCCAGAGTAAATGGCCACACAGCTCATATTAACACATTTTCATCTTAACAAATGATCAAGCAAAAAGTGCATTTAAGAAGTTTTACAGAGAGTATTCTGCAAGTTGTAACAGAAAACAGAGTTGAGCTTTTAACCAAGTGTAAGCAAAATCACCATATGCCCGTCCAAGCACCCAGGGATCAGAGCACTGAGTAACCAGGAGAAACAAGACAATCCTTCTATGCACGAGATGGAGGGGGGAAAAAACCCCAAACATATGAGAAAATATGGAATAGGAGAGACCAGAAATACTCTGCGGAGCTAGCTGAAACCACAAAAACGTCTAAACCACGCAAACCAAAGGTTGTAGGAAGGAATAGAACCAAGAGGAACCAGAAGAGAAGAGCTGGCAGGGCCATCACCGCTCTGAAAACATTTAAAATTCACACGACCAGGGCTAATTTTCCATAAAAGTGGATTAGCAAAGACAAGGGTGACATCAAATCAAATCAAGGACACACCATCCGAGATCTGAGGAGCTGAAAATCCTTCTGAGGAGCTGAAAATAATCTGTAATTGCATGAAGGCTTCAACTCAAGATCTTGGAGATCACATCGATGCCCTCTGGAATCAGAAGATGATGTTACACTGTTTTTTGCTGTGGGTAACTGAATCTTGCATCACACCCCTGCCATGCCACAGCGGAAACAGGAACGGGACTGAAAAATTACTCCAAGTCTTCTGCTCTAACCCAAACAAACTTCTACAGAGGAAATGTATCTTGTTATTAAGCTTACTGTTATTAAATTTTATCTAAACGGCAAAAAGATAAGAACACAGAAGCCCAGAGAAAATAAATTACTGTCTACTGTCGTAAGACAAGTTTAACACGCACCTGGGATCTGAAATGAAACTGTCTTCCTCCAGGAAAAGGCATTTTAGAAGCTTAGATGTTAATTCAAAAAACCTTTATTTTCTATAAAAAGCACATTATCTCCAAAAACATCCCTTTTAAAATATCCTCTATAGATACATTACCCAATCACTCCGTATTTTTCCCATCAGACCCTCCTGCTACACAAATTGGGTAACTGTGTATGCATTCTAGGTTTGGTAAAATTGTTAGGATGTGCATAAAAATTCTATTACAGGAGAACCGTATACATCGAAATCGTTAAATTTAGAGCTCCCTTTCATAGTGACTTCACAGAATACCTGTGTTTAAGAGTCTAATACCACAAAGCACATCCCCGACAATTTAAGAGACCCTGAGCAAGTTACGATCAGAATCTTGCTGAGATCCAGCTGAATTATTTAAATTCTTTTGCTTACAAATATTGCATTGCTATCAGAGGAATGGAGTTTCACCTAAGCTGAATGCCTCTTGTCTTTGCAAACACCAGCAGTCTGTGGAAGATCTCCACCAGACCGACGCAAAGTCCTCTTCTACCCTCCTTCATCTTCCCCCAGAGCCACAGCAGCCTGACAGCTGGGACTGCTTTGATCACTGCTCACCTCCCTCCTTGCTGCTCATCGCATTCACCCTGTTTGTTTAAGGATGTCAGTATCTACTTATCTCATCTTCCACACTCCATCATTCCAGAAAGTGTTACGGTCCCCGGGGCAGAGACCATTTCTTGCGATATGCGATCCTGCCCCTGCACCGGTAGCCTCAGACACGACTGCGGGAGGAACAACCATTACCTCCCCGCAAAAGAAAAGGCCATCTCTCTCTTGGACGTGTTTCCCAGCACCGGCAGAGTACTGAGAAGTACTGTCCACCCCCACAAGAGCCCACACGGAAGGGCCGAGAGACTCTCATGGCTCATCTTCAGGTGCGCTGCAGAACTCCACAACACTCGGGACTCCTCTCTCCATTCACCCTTCCTTTAGCAGGTCCTCGTGCAGGAGCAGAGATTGCATGGATTGCTTTGCACAAGTCTACTCTGTCCTTCTCACTTTTGGAAACCAAAAGCAACAGTCTCTCCGGGAGCCGAGGGTGCAGCAGCGCGAACCGGGGCGGACACCCCTTGTACTCGCACAGTACCTTCTAGGTGGTGGTGGAGCTCCTAAAGCTCCTGCGGGTCACGCCACAGCCACCAGAATTAACCTCCTTAGGCTAAGGTTAACCTTTGGAAGTGTTCTTCTTCACATACCTTCATAAAAGCTCACCTTTCTGATTAGTCATATGAAATATGACTTCATTCTGCTCTGATTAAATAGATGTATCATTACACTGCCACGCTCGGAACAGCTGCAATTACAACTGACTCAACGGCCTATTTTCAGGCCATTGTCCTATGCCAGTTTAAAAGCAACTAATTGAAAAAAAAAATCCGGGGCAGATACCTACATAAATCTAAGAAACTTTTGATTTAATCGTTGAGAAAGCAAATGAAAAATGGGATGCTCACTGCATCCAAGAACTGGTTGGGGTTTCAAAATGGTATGCTAGATAAATGGCACGCTACCTGGTGCTAGACATTTTCAAGTTAAAAGTTAAAAACTTGCGTATTTAGAATTCTGACACCAGTTATTTTGCTATAATATTAGGACACACCTGTTCTCAAAACAGATTTGTGGTGGAAAGCTCAGATAAAACCAAAATGGAACAAACTCGGATATAATTCAGCTCGCTGGTGTGCCCAATCTTGTGCACGTTTCTCTTCAGAGCTGCAGAACATCATGAATAGATCAGCTTAAAAGTTGGGGGGGGATTGCTGGAATTTTGGGGGACTTTGTGGGGTTTTGCAGAAAGGGGCTACAGGTGCTTCTCCTTTTTTGGTTTCAAAGATAAAGAAGTTCTAGCTATAGATCCGAATGCAAAATCCAGTTAATCAGTTTTCATCAGCCATTTAAAAAAAGGAGGGGGAGTAAAAACAAACCTCCCTCTCCCCAACATTTTACACCATTTAACTTATGAATAGTGAATGAGTGAATAAATAGTTTGACTGGTATGGCAGCAATCTGCTGAGCTGACACAGGGGACCAAAAGCCTTTAAGATTTCTTTTTTTTCTATTATAATAATTATTTTTCCCCCACCAAGTCCTTTTTCAAGCACAGGGTTTCTCACTTCACCCAAACTCTATGGAAAAAGCATTCTCAGCTGAAGTACCACCGTGACTAAGCATTCCTATTTTTTGAGCAATATGACACATTCAGACCTCCTTAATACAGGCGGTGCAGGTAAGTCGAGCTTAAGTAAGCTCATCCTTCCATATTTAATGCCTACAGGGGAGGGACTGGAAGAAAGTGGAAGAGTGAACACAAGTACTCCAGACAAGTACTTGAGACACAGATGGCGACGCAACCAGGCCAACGGTCACCAGCAGGAACTCAAAGTTGAGGAGCCGTGATTACCTGGTTGAGCGTTCCCAGAATCACAGAATTGCTGAGGCTGGAAAAGACCTCTGAGATCATCAAGTCCAGATCATCAGAGCCCACCTGCCCTTCCAGGCAACAAGGACCCGGAGCTTCGCTTCGCCTGACGACGGGCTGGAACTTGGCACACGGAGAGAAAAAGCCAAAATTCAGCCTCGTGTACGGCCACACTTACACATCGATTTTGGTGACTGCACACGGAAAAGCCCAAAGCCTGGCGCTTCTACCCCCCGTATGCTGTGAGCTTCCACCGGTGGGTTATCCAGTATAAAAACCAAACAGGGAAAACCATCCCACAGAGGGACCCTGCACACCCAGCTGCGTCACCGCCGTGTCACTTAGACTCTGTAAAAGTTTTCGGGATCCGAATCAAGAGCAAATTTCTTTGCTCCAAAGTCAATGCCATTACGTCACAAAGAGACGAGCACAAGGGGTTTTGCCCGTTGCCTTCAACCCTGCCGGCTTTCACACGCAAGGAAGTTGCACAGTCTTTATTTATTCTAGTCTGTATAAGCTGCAATATCGGTACAAAATTGTGATAAATAATAATGAATATATGCCTGGCTTCAGGTTTATAAGGCAATTTCCACACCTTAGGAGACTACTTCTTGGCAGCAGCATTAATAAAATACCAGCAACTCGGCTAATTTTCTGACTGAGCGTACCAAATAGTAAGTCTGACAAACAGTGTATTTTTTAATTTCTTTAAAGGCTTTTATCTCAATAGGTGGGTTTGCTCGAATGTTCTAGATTTCATTACCTCCTTTTACAAGAAACACCCTTCCCTCCCCAGCTTCACAAAAACGCTGCATCTTCAGACACACAGAATAACTTGTGTCCTTTAAAGCTGATGACAAATACCCCCAGCTCCACAAAAACGCTGCATCTTCAGACACACTTGTGTCCTTTAAAGCTGATGACAAATACAGAGTTCAGCTAAATAATTAACCAATTCCACAGTGCTGCACAAAGGAAACAAGCAGTACAGCTTCATCCAGCTTGAAAATCACAACATCAGTAGGTTTGCATACCAATATTTTCAGGTTAGCAATATGTGCAAGCAGTCATAGAGACGTTACACTTCAGTCCTACTTGCTTCGCCTATTAACAGGCTCAAAAGCAAGCTCTGCAGGTTTCACAAGCAAATGGCACTTTTAGTACTTGAATTTATAAGCGATTAAACAAATTCCAAGATTTCAAGGTCCCCCCCTTGCCGGTTCAGGAAGGACTCCACAAGAGCAGCCCATGCACAGCCCGGCAGCTCCAACCCCGAGCGCTGCTCGGATGAGAAGTGCACATTCAGGCAGCACCACGGGTGTTGATACATGTCATGAGAAAAGCAGCACAGACAAAAATTCTTACTTACTTTGGAGGCCCACGGTTGCAGGCAGTTGGCATAACATCGAACAAGAAAAGCCATTTCTTAGGTTGGAGGAAAGGAAAAAAGTTTCCGCTCTCAAATAAGTGCCACGGAGGAAAAATATTGAGCAAAATCCCTTCTGGATTCTCTTGAAAAATCATAAACCAAAGCAGCAAATGTACGTGTACGCAACTTCTCAGGCTTGAATTTCACACTGAATTCGATTACGGCTTCCACTATATCTGAGTAGTTTTCAGTATTGCAGTGAGTTAGCAGCAGCAGCAATTCCTAGGAAAACGTTCCAGTTTTAACAGGCACATAAATTCAAATGAAAACGTTTCCTAGCTTTTCAAATACAAATATCCATATGTTCCCCCAGGCAAGAGGCATGTACCCAAAAAGCGCTGCTGAAAATGAATTAATTCTGAAACGGATTAGAACTGCAGGTTAAAGCAACAATACATTAAAAGGTGAGATATGAATTCTTCAAATTCCTTTTCTTCCTCTTCCCTAAAATGCATTTACGAGTGGCTTATCTTCAGGTCCACTTTTCACAAACTTCACCTTTACGTTGTAGATGAAATTTTGCAGAGGTTCTTCAGCATCTTCGGCAATTCAGGAATCCCACACCCCGGATATTAAAGTTTCTCCTTTATACCCTTGTCCATCATAACTGCAAAAATTGAATTAGCGTCCAGACTGTAGCTCCAGGATATATATGCTCTAACAGGTTTGCACTGTGGAATGTATTAAAAGCCTCTGCAATACAAACCCTTTCCTCTTTTGCACCCCCCCCTTCCTTTTTTTTAATGCAGTTTACAACTCTGCAGTGTTGCTTAGTATTCTAATGCATCAGTCAGATCCCCCGGTTAATCCACGCCTAGCTTTTCCAATTAAAACATTTCTGTAATGCACAACAAAACCGTCCGTCCATGGCTACAGCGAGGCTGACTGCTGGAGTCCTAATTCCTACTATCTCCGCTCGCTTCTCAGCAGCTCCCTCAGGAGAAGCTCCCATCGATTGGATGCTCCGCAGCAAGATGAAATATCTAATAAGGAGGAAAGAGAGTGGGAGGGGAACCGAGCTAAAAGGATGACATCACCTGTATAGAAAGCCTTTAGAAACTGCATTAGATCAATTGGCTACTGGATCTGCAGATGCAGCCAGCAGAGCATCTTTATTGACCTAATATAAACACACATCTCGGCACAACAACTGCTCAGCAAAACAGCCCTGCTCCACGTTACATTTTATATCGTTTTAGGAGCTGTTAATGCACATCTGCTGAAACTCTTGAGTATTTTTCTTCTTTTCTCAAAAAATTCGGTCTCGTGCATCTATTAACGCTTTTGGCAGCGTTTAGGAGGATTATTTCTCATCTATGCATCCACCTTTGGAAATAAGTAACAAATGTCTGCAGCCGCTCACATGCACTGCACACACAGATACACCCAGATCCAGCTCACAAGAAAATCGTTTCTGCTTTTATGTATGTATGTCACACAAGAGCCTCGAGATTTTTAGCTCATCCTATACACCCATTAGGAGATTTCAGTCTAGAACGAGAAGGAAATTTCTTATTGAAAGGTCACGCGTCTAATTATCATAATTTTAATGGTTTTGAAATCGTGTTAAAAGTTTTGGTGGGTGGGGTTTTTCTCCCCCCCTTCACTCGAGACCAATTCTGCTTCTAACCAAGATCAACTTAATCCTGCAGTAGCCAATTTAGTTTTATAATTTCTTTTTGCAACTAAAACCCGAAATATTTGCAAGCAGCTTCATACTTTGGCAGGCAGCCCAGCCTGCAGGAGAGCTGCTCTGAGGAAGCACCTACGAGATTCCCACACCTTGGAGCTGGGACTGCCACGACGCTTTCAATTCCTAGAAGGCAAAAGACTTCTGCAACCAAGGGAGGAAAGCCCAGAAGACCAAGGGAGGGAACATGAGGGTGCTGGCTCTGTGAAAGCCATTATTTAGTACTTTGGATCATTTACTTCATCGGCAAGAAGGGACACTCACTGTTTCTGGTTTCCTCTCTTTGGAAAGAATTTTCGTTGCCACGTATCTCGTTATTCCCGGTTTGCACTGACTCGAGAGTAATTCTCCAAAATCAAACCAGCCCTCGATGGCCATACCTCCAGCACAGAAGAGGAGCTTCCAAGAGTGCCTTGGTGGCAGTGAGGGCCAAAAAATCCGTATTTTTTTGTTTGTTTGCTTCTTCTCGAATATTGAATCGGGAGGTTTGAGGCAATCCACATAAAGATCATTTTTATCTACTGTGCCAAAGGGCACGTGGAAGAAGATTCTCACATTTTGGAAGCCAAGTTATACCAAGAGGACATCCCACCCTGTCTTGAACCAACGGCTCCTCCCAGCAGTCAGCAAGAAGTTTAATTCTTCCCTGCATGGAACCCAAGTTATCATGAGAGTTACACCTTAACTAAGAAAAAAAGCATTTCCCTGGCACCTTTCAAAACTGTCTTAAAAAAAAAAAATAATACTGGTACCCACGTCTGAATTTACTTCAACTCTATCAGACGACGAAAATAATAATAACAGATGCAACTAGGCTTCACAGATATTACTGGGCTGGATTTGTATTTAAATGTAAAGGAAAATCTGAACTTCATTCCTGCACTTGCAAAATTTGCAACCACAAAGCCTATTTGATTTTTAAAAGCTGAAAGAATTTCAGATAAATACTTTAAGACTCTTTTTTTTTTTTGAAATGCACTACACCAGCTACCCCAACAGCTGTTTCTTTCAACGCTGAACAATAGGCTAAACATGTCAGCTTCACCTTCCACGCGGCTGCATCGCTTCTTGCCTCATAAATCACAAAACTGCATTCAGAAGCATCTTAAACCTCACGTATAACCGTATAACGCCCCGCTGCCAAACCCTCAGCAGCAACGAACCCTCTCACGCGGCGTTACCTGCGTTACAGTTATCCCCACCACAATTCCTACAGCAAGGAGAAAAGCAAACCCACCCAGCTAAAGGAAACCTCTCCCTGCCTGCGCGCACACCGATAGCGCACGAGCTCCAGCCCCGGCGGGCAGAGAGCCCCCTCCCCGCAGCGTTTAACCCCTCTGCATTGTGCCCGGCCTCCAGCCCGCTCCCCAGTTGGGTGCGGATGCCATATTTTACCAACTCCAGTAAACACGAGCTCAATAATAGGAAACGAAATGCTGTTTCCCCTCCGAGTTTTGCCTTTAAGTGAAGATGACATCATCTCTCCGGCCGCGCCGCCAATGAGCGCGCCGGCG
>NW_009721151.1:0-26627 GCF_000703405.1 Apaloderma vittatum
CCCCTAACATTCTGTGATTCTGTGATTAAAGATCTAGATGAGCGTATAAAGTGCACCCTCAGTAAGTTTGAACATGGCACCAAGTTAGGTGGGTGTGTCAATCTGCTGGAGGGTAGGGAGGCTCTACAGAGGGATCTAAACAGGCTGTATCAATGGCACAAGGCTAATTGTATGAGGTTCAACAAGCCCAAGTGCTGGGTCTTGCCTTTGGGTCATAAAAACTCTGTGGAAGCCTACAGACTTGGAGATGTGTGGTTGGAAGACTGCATCTTGGAAAAGGACCTGGGGATGTTGGTTGATTGGTGGCTGAATATGAGCCAGCAGTGTACTCAGGCGGCCAAGAAGGCCAACGGCATCCTGGCTGTATCAGGAATAGTTTTGTCAGCAGGAGTAGGGAAGTGATTGTCCCCTTTTACTTTACACTGGTGAGGCTGCATCTTGAGTTCAGTTCTGGTCCCCTCACTACAAGAAAGATATTAAAACACTGCAGGAAGTCCAGAAAAGGGCAACAAGGTTTGTGAAGAGTCTGGAACACAAGTAGTATGAGGATCAACTGAAGAAACTGGGGTGGTTTAGCCTGGAGAAAAGGAGGCTGAGGGGAGACCTCATTGCTCTCTACAACTACCTGAAAGGTGATTGGAGAGATGAGGAAGTCAGCCTTTTCTTCCTAGTAACAAGTGACAGGACTGGAGGAAATGGCTGCAATTTGTGCCAGGGGACATTTAGGCTGGATATTAGAAAGAAATTCTTCACTGAAAGGGTCACTGGGTGTTGGAATACACTGCCCAGGACAGTGGTGGAATCACCATCCTTGGAGGTATCTAAAAAATTGTTGACCTGATGCTTAGAGGCATGGTTTAGTAGTGGCCCTGGTAGTGTTAAGTTAATCATTGGACTCGAGGATCTTAAAGGTCTCTTCCCAAGGAAGAGATTATGTGATTCTATAATACTCACATACAGCCCATTGCTGTTGTTTTATTGGACAGAATGTTATTTTCTACCACTACTTTACTGTATGGCAGGAGTGAATGCCATCACGTAAATATTTAAAGATGGGATTTGGGGAGTTGTTCCATAATGAAGTGATATGATTCAATTACAAAATCAGCAGATATGGTTACATTGCTCGATACAATATTTTTATACAAACGTTTTATTTATTTCTCATTAAATGAATTGATTTCTAGTTGTAGGGCTTTTAGTTTTATGCTTTTAAATCACCAGGTGATTATTGTAACTGCTTGGGAAAACAAATCACTGAACTCATTTTTTCTTCATATCTAGATTTATTAGTACAGTCCTGTGTTTGAAAGAAAAATAATTTATTTGTGTTCCCCGTAGTTATCAGTAAATTCCCTTAAGCATCAGATGTCATTATTCGCATCCAGAAAGGTTCATCACTACAGAATATGTAGCTTTAAACTGAAAAAATATTTATGTTTTCAAATGTAACCCTTGAATTTGTGTATATAACTTTACAGATCCTTCAGTATGATTTGCAAAAATCAAATAAATTATCAATGAATATTAAATCTGGGCATTCCTCCAGGAAGCTTACTGATTCGAGCATTTGTTCCCACATAGAGGACCATGTGTCAACAGCTCAATCTGATTTCAGAGTCCTTCCTCTTGTGCAGTTTTGAACTCTAATATTCCCACAGTATAGGTACCTATTTTCAAGTTGATACAAAGAAGGAAAAATTTAACTGAAATTTGTAAGATGGCTTCAGAGACCCAAGATTCTGAGAGTGTGGTGAGTCAGCCTTGGATAGCTGCCAGATGCCCATCAAGTCACTCTAGCACTCCTCCTCAAACCACAGGACAGTGGGAGAAAATACGATGAAAAGTCAATCAGTCAAGATAAGGATAGGGATATCACTCACCAATCAGTGTCACAGGAAAACCAGATTTGACTCAAGCAAATTAATTTCATTTATTGCCACAATAAATGCCCCAAGACTGTCAGTGTTTAAGAAGCATTTGGACAATGCTCTTAATGACATGCTTCAACTTTAGATCAGCCTTGAATTGGTCAGGCGTTTGGACTAGGTGATCACTGTAGGTCTCTTCCAGCTGAACTGTTTCTATTCTATTCTATTCTATTCTATTCTATTCTATTCTATTCTATTCTATTCTATTCTATTCTACAGTATTCTATTCTACAGAGTAGGATAATGAAAAATAAGAACAAATCTAAAACCACCTTCCTCCCAGCTCATGTCTTCCCAAGCTCAATTTCATTCTTGACTCTTCTAGCCAGGACACTAATTCAGCATTGGTTGTCCACAGGCTGCAGCCTTATAAAAAAGTTTTACAAAAAGACAGATGAGACAAATGCAATTATTTCGAGTTGGAACATTCCAGTTGTATGATAGAGTTCGTCTACTTCATAGAGTTCATCTACTTTGTAGCAATAGTAAGACACTAGATACTGTTATATAGGTGGTCCTTCGCAGTGCATGCTACTAGATTAATTTTTAGATAAATTTTAGGTTTATTTGTAAATATATTTAGGTATATACCTCAAATTCATTACTCTATATGTGTTTTCTGATGACAAGTAGGAATATACTGTACCCTTTCCTCCTGTGCGTAAAGTGTGATTTTCTATCTGGCCAGTCACATAACAAAATAGAACCAAAAAAAATTGAACCTTTCAAAAAACCCAGAGAATATAATATCTGTAAAGTTGTTTGCTGGTTTTTTTATTTTATTTTTTTTTCCTCCACACACTTAGTTTTAAATGACCTTTTGATTTAAAAGTTAGTTGAAACCCGTAAAAGTCCTCTAATACACTGGACTGCTGGTACTCATCAGCTAACTTCTAAAGATCCATTCTTGTCTAAGATACTTTATGGTTTTGACTTAATCTCTTTTCCATCAGGAAATAACTTCAAAATAATGGTTAAACATAATGTTAATTGTTGTTGTTGTTTTGCCATCTAACTCTGCATTACTAAACTCCAACAAAAGCATTTTCAAGTCCTGATGTTGGCACCATTGTTACAAAGATGATTGTAACTTCTTTTGTATCTGTTATAGCCTCTATGGATTTATAAAATACCTAGAAAAGTTGGGGTTTTTTTTGTGTGTGTTACTATGTAGAAAGTTACGTGAGCTAAGACATAATGATATTTTGTTGAAAACCAGACCTAATTTATGAGGAAAAGTGTAACAGTTTTTCAGCATCTTTTCTCGTTTCGAACTACTTTTCGCCACCGCTTAGTTCAAGAGAAATGTGACACATAATGTGCATGGAAGGAGGAGTGAATTATGGAAAACCTTGATCTATTTCCTTGGAGCGTTTTTAACTCACCTGTTCTTTTAAGGACTTCTCATCAAAACGTTATTATTTATTAAGTTGCATTAATTGTAAAGTTCAATTTAATGCTACAAAGTTTCATGGGTATTTTTACATTTGAATTTTGAAATTTATTTTATGGCTATTTTGTCACAAAGCTTCCAAAAATCATGCTTATTAATACCATATGTTTCATTTGTGCTCTCTATTGAGAAAGAAAATCTTTCAAAAATGATGATTATTTTATTTTCTCTTAAAGAAAATGTTTTTCTTTTAATTAATTTCTTTTCTTTTTTTTCACCGTTGAGGAAGCTCCTTACCAGTTCTTCTTCTCAGTACATTGTAATGTACATACAGCAAAAATCTGAGCGATGAAGTAAGTAAATATATATTTTTCTAATAAAATATAAATAAATGCTTAAAAATCAAGTTAGCTGAAAAGTTAGCAGCTCTAACAAAAATTCTAATAAAATAATGCATCAGTTGCAATTGAAATTATAGCTTGATATATCAGAACATTCCATTCTATTCCATCTTTCATTTTTTTAAAAGATTTCAGGATTTCTCAGGATTTTTGTTAATGACAACGTTCTATTCCATAGACATTTTATTTTAAGATAATCAGTGCTCTCAGACTTCCTTTGTTGTTAGTAAGGAGAAGTAGATATATTCTCACTTGTCAGATGTGAACATGATGAAATTAATAAAAAATGATGTTATCTCTTTCTGTCCACTGTCTGCAAAGGATTAGCTCAAATGTAATTATCTGTAAAGAATAAGGCCATATTTGATCACATGTCCAAATGTTAAGCCTGAAAAAACCCTAAAATTTCGTGATATTTTGGTAGCAGATCTGCTTCCTTGCTCAATTGGCAACAGCTTATAAATCACCCCAACACAAAATGCCAGATAAAGCCACTTAATAGTTTTGAATTTAGCCATTATAAAAGCTACAATTCAGATTTTCAGGTGATGTTAACTAGCAGATTTTTCATATCTTCATTTCTTATCATGTACTCACTGACTCCAAACTTTTATTCTAGGTTGAAAATAGGTCCCTACACTCTGATAAACATGGAATTTTTCACTGACTAAGGAGAGCTCAAATAGCTGGCTTCTTGTGTGGACACCTTATTATGTGAACTGGATTCTACTCATGATCCTTTACTTAGTAAATGTCTTCATGAAGTTCCTTACATGTTGCAAAGTGTAAGAGAAGAAACAAAAGAAAACAAAAAATCTTTGAAGAATTTGTTCAAATCATCTTTCACATTATTTGTATGTGTGCCCATTTATTAGCTTTATCTAGTCTTGATTTTATGAATAGATTAAATTCTATTGCATCTTTCTTTCTTTCTCTCCTTTCTGTCTATGGTGAGACAAACTTTTTAATATCTTTTTTCAAATCTTCTGTGACTGTTGAAATATCTTACAGTATACTTAATTACTGTGAATACACAGGTTTAACTTTTTTTATCTTCAGCATTTGATGTCAGTTTTATCCATATCTGAGGAGCAGAATCTTTCAGTTAATGGCTATCTTGTTTATTTTAACCTTACATATCACTATTAACTGAAAAAACAAACAAACAAAAAAGAATCAAGAATCTGACTATCCTTTGTACCTCTGAGTACACACAACAAATAAATTGATGTCAGTTGTGGAATTTTTCTTGCACAGTTGATTAATTCTTTCTTTGCACACCTGTAAGAGTTTCTGATTTCTCAAGTATTCTCAGATCCAATATTGATGTTTCTAGCCTATTTTTTAAATGATTTTTTTTTTACTTAATTCTTATAATTTATTTCAGCTGTTTTTTTCCTTATATTCCTTTTTCATTTCTTATTCAGAAAGATGTAGTTATGACGTTTGAGGTCAAGTCCCTCTTAACTGAGTCACTCTTTTTAGATTGATAGCATGTCACCACTTATATGTTATCTCTCAGTATTTTAGTGAGATGTTTAAAAAAGAATTTTATGCATTAAAGTAGACGACGTTGGGACACAGTCTAATTTCTTAAATAAGAGGGAGACATTATCCATTAACAGAAGTCTTACAGTGTTGAAAGACTAATTGAAATATCTGTTAGGAACTGTGACAAGGATTATTTGCAGCAGATACCATTAATACATAAATCCATTACTTGTCCCTAAGAAAATATTTTAGTGCAACACCAGTCTCTCTTTCTTTAATTGGCTTCTTCAGCAATTCCCTTTCATTTATAAAAAGACAGAGAAATTTATTAGCTATTTTGTATGTCACCTCTGGGTTCTGACCTGTATATATTTTAAGGGAAGCTGTTAAAAATTTGACTAGGACATCTACTAGTGTTGTGGTTGGAATAGTGCCCAGGACAACTCATGACTGGTAATTCTGGATACTACAATAAGAACAGTAAGTTTTCCTTCTACAAAATAATTACTACCTGATACTGTTTGTTAGACATTACTGCATTATCTGGGTCTGTTGAATTATATTTAATTAAATCCTTTAGTAGACTCTGGGTTTGATGTTGTGGTTAAACAAAAACCTGTCTTGACCAGTCCTTACAAATATATTTTGTTTATTGCTCTTGGAACTTTGTACTCTCAGTTGTTTGGGTTTTTTCCTTTTTTTTTTTTTTTCCCCCAGATATAATTGAAGGGAGCAGGAAATGGAATGCCTCTTCTGTTTCACCTTACGGTGTGGCGAGAGGGGAACTCACTTAATGAAGCTCTTCATGTGTAACCAGATGTTCAGCAGTTTGAATCCTTACATTTTCTACTACAATCAAACATCAGCTAACAACAAAGTACTCTTTCTAGAGTTTCCATCACTTGGTAAAATTGTCCTACAGATTCTTCATTCCTGCCTGCCTTATCAATGGCTGTGCCTCGGTTACATGGTGTTTGTGATAAGACAAACTTGTGATAAGACAAACTTTTTGAACAGTGCAAATAACAAAGGGGAAATTCTTGTCTAGACACCATAGTGTAGAAGGTATGGGGATCTTGGTTATTTCTGCTGCTGAAGAAGGATTCCTCTGGTATTCATGAGCGTATCAATCTTTCATAAATACTTATATCTGTTTGTTGGCAACTTGTTCTCAGTTAATATCTATGGACAATACAAAAGTCTGTAGCGTGAGATAAGGAGCTTGTTTGTCTCTGCTCTCATGGTGTAGATTCAGCCTGCCATTCATAGTTAAGCACATTGAAAGCAAATGAAATTAACTCTTTATGCAGAGTCTTTGGAGCTGAGTAACTCAGGGGATGTTTGTCAGTATTTCTGATTCTGGTTTGGAAAGTAATCATGGACCTGTCTTTACTGTTTGGCATTTGAAACTATATCTACTTCATTTAAAATGCTAAGATGCTTTAGTTTTCTGTTGCAAATGCAGTTTCAATTTCAGAGGCAATGGGGAGAGACACAGTGTAGAAAAGACTGAAGGTAACTAACTCTGGTACATTGAGACCTGATAATTCGTTATCTAAAGTATTTATGTTAAACAGAATTTCAGTGAAAGAATCCAGGAGGTTTTTTTCCCACCACTGTTAGATACAAGCTGGCAATAGAGGCACAATTTTTTGTTGGGTTTGTTTGTTTGTTTGTTTGTTTATTTTGGAAAAAACACTTTCCCCCAGACATTTATTGGACTACTACTAGTGTTTGTGAATAAAATTTAAATATCCACACACATCATTCTTTGAAGAATGTCATAATCTAACACAATTTTTCTTAAAATAATTAGACAGATTAGATGCAGACCCAGTGTAGTAATTCTTTCAAAGTGGTGACAACTAGCCGTGTCTTTAAAGTAATTAGATTATCTTATGCTTTAAACAGTTCTATTCCTTATTAGTACTTTTAAACTCCTTCTTGAACCTAGCAGATAGAGGTTAAATCATTGCAGCATTAATATTTAAGGCAGACTAAATGGAAAGACATGCTTAAAAAGTCCAGACATCTTTGTCACTGATATAATAGTACAAAGAAACAATTTTCTTCAGAAGAACAGGAAGATAGTTCTGTCTGTTCTGTGTTGGATCATTTGTCTCCGTTACATTGATGGATTCATTTTGGTGGCAATACTTTGTCTGAATAATGAAAAGCTGGATGAGAAAGCCTGATGGTCAAGACAGAATACTTAAATTTTCTCCCAATTACAGGAAAGCTTATTTTTAAGATTCACTGTTCGGGTAATCCATCTCATTTTTCTCTCTGCTTCTCTCTTGTGCATTCAGGCTCTTTCACCACGCTTCTAGAGAATCTATTATCCTTATTTTTATAGCTATTAATTTACTATTTACAATAGGTCTCCTCACCCTCATCAGCTAAGATTTTTATCTACATTAACAGAAATTCTTAAAATCAGATATTTTACTGTATCTTTGGTGCACATTATTTTGTCAGTTACACGAAGTTTATCAGTACGCCACGGAACATAATTTAGTGACTTTTTTCTTCCTTTTGAAGAAGCTAACACTTCAGCAGAAGTGCTAACCATTTGATTTAATGGGATGATAAGTAGATTTATATAGTCAATGAGTGTTTAATTCTAGAAGACACAATTGGGTTATCTAATTTGACTTACTGATTAACATAAACTGTAGAATTGCAAGCCTTCAGTCCTATATTAAACTCACTGACTTATGCATAACTAAAGTACTTCCAAAAAAGGGCATTCATTCATAAATTAAAGGTGTCAAGAGATACATAACTGGCCACAATTTGAGTAAATGTTAAATTAGTAAATCAAGTAACAATTTGCCTCTATGTAAATTTGCCTGACTTTTGCATTGTTACCCTTTTCTCTCATGTACTACAGACCCTTTCAGTACTCAGATTTGTCTCTCTGTAAAGATACCATCCTGTGCTAGGCCTTCAAACATTTTGGGGGCCAGTTAGCTCAGTCGGTTGGAGCGTGGTGCTGATAACACGAAGGTCGTGAGTTCTATTCCTGTTCAGTCCCCATGTGTTCCCTGATCTAGTTGAGAGGCGTCCCTGTCCATGACAGGGAGGTTGGATTAAATGATCTCTAAGGTCCCTTCCAGCCTAGGCCATTCTAGGATTCTTTGATACTGAGTACTACTAAAGTTATTAAATGCACTTCTTCATTGCAATAAAGAGTTGTCTTTGAGAAGCTTATTTTTTCATATACCAAATTGGTTGAATTACTGAAAGTGAAGACCTAGAATAAAACAGATCATATTAAGGCACAAAGAGAAAAAACACAAATAACCACACGTCTCTATTTCCACTGATTTATACCAATTGTGGGACACTATTTTCATAGTATAAAAAAAAAAAAGAAAAAAGTTTTTGCATTTGGTAGTATTTTAAATCCATTATGTGCTCACTGGTACAAATATGTAGCTTCTGTAAACCTTAATAGCCCTATGTATGATATATCTATGTAGATTTACACAGTTTTAGCCTGCTCATTATGACAGAAAGAAACGGCCTTGCCTGATGTGCCAGTCCTCCTCCTCCTCTGAATTATATTTTCAATGATTTTAATTAAAATGATTCATCATCGCAAAGATAAATTGGTTCATGTATATGAAGGGGACAACCATATCTGAAGAGTTGCAAATGAAAAAGGAAGCTATTCATAGACAGAGTGGGAAAGAAGATGGATGAAAGGGTGGTTTACAGATGTTGATATTCTTTCTACAATGTTGAAGCAATAAGGCTGCTACTGGAATTGAAATTTACAAATGGAAAGACTTCATAAATCTTAGAACAAATCTTAGTCAGCAGCTACTGCCTAATTTAATGAAATCATCCATAGAAAACTAGTGACAAAGATGCTTTTGGAAATAAAAAAAAAACAACCAACCAAACTTCACTCTACCCAACCATCTGAAACTGAATGTAGTTTGTATAGGGTTGCCACCTTGTTTTTAATTTTGAATTGAAGTCATTCTTCAAACTAGAATAGAAATTCTACTGGTTTTGTTTGATCAAATAAATAGGGAGTATAAGCCTCCCTTTACTGTAGCCTGTTGATTTTGTCTTATCCTTGTATCCGAAAATGCGTTTAGTTTACACAGAATGCAAGTTATAAATAAAATGACTTCCTGAAAAAAAAATGCACAGAACAATCTTCTGTTAAAACTTGGTTTTAACCAACTATGGCTAAAATATGGTTCTCACTCCAAGCTATTGCAGAATACTCATGTGGTCAACAGGACAATTCAAATTCTCAAGTAGAGGCATCTGCTCTGCCATACATGATCCTAACAGCTCTTCTGTGTTGAGTGATTTATGGTTTAATATAACTGGTGTTCTCTCTCACTTCTGACACTTCACAAAAAGAGGAATTTGAACATATGATTGAATATGCAGCCTGCTAAGTAACCTTTAACCAAATTGACTTGAGTTGTGTCACCTTGTGCTTGTTAGGCTTTACAAAGTATACTTAAAAAAAAAAAAGGATAAACTTCAGCTCTAGGAAACTGGGCATCAGAGGTATTTTACATAACATACCAATTAAACTCTATGTTTTCCCTCTTTAAAAAGATTAATGTGTTCCTGATATTCACCATATACTATTGCATAAAGGTGAAATTTTCTCTTGTGGAATGGTTGCATACGGTGCTTTGAACAGTAATTTTTTCTTAAGTGGTTAATAGAAGATTCAGACAAACAAAGACAATACTGTCGTTAAAGTTTCAGCATAATTACATTTAGATGTTTCATAAAAGTCCCCTCCTAGCCTCAGCCTTTCTTCTGATCTCTGGATAAAATCCACTTATAGACTTATACTTTAAAAACTAGTATTTCTCTTGTACTTTGACCTAATTTATTTAAAAGAACTACTTCTCTGGGAATTGCTTTTTAACATAAAGTGTTTTAAAAGCCTGTTTCACTAGATAACACAAAGTAATCTCTACTCTTTTCTAGTGTATGAAATAACCCTAAAATGGAAACTCTCTTCAGCCTATTGCTGCTAGGTGTCACCATCTCTGGCTTAAACTATATCTTGTGCCCTACTTCTCTTTAAGGACATCAGAATCAACTCTCAGACTGGGTTGCAGCCACTTATGTAAGTCATCTGATTGTAATATCCACCTATGAATCTGAAATAATCTCCTTCTTCCTATCATCACTACATTTTGGGCTTTTTAGCACTGGATTGAATCTTTAGTACTAGTTCACGTCTTTCTGGCACCCCTACAATCTACAAATAGAACTTTCAACTTTCGTATGCAAGCTTTTAATAAATATTACATCTTTCTCTGATATATATCTTTTAAAAGGAATATTAATTTTCATTAAATTTAAATAATAAAAAGTTTCATTAGCAGTATTTAAAAGAAAACATAATGTTGTCTTGCCTGGGTATATACTGCATTTTTTCAGATAGTTTTCTATATTTTTTCTGATAGGAATATTATTGATTTTGGTGGCAAATATAGAGAAATATATACAAATATGGACATGACTGTCTATATTTATTTTTAAATAATGATATTCTTGCTGATTTAATTATGGAAAACTTCAGGATACAAACTTCAACCCTAGGTATTTCTCAAAACCATTAAATTTTTACCATCAGTTCATAATTCATTACACAGTAAGTCCTTTTAACTAAAAGAGGATTTAATTTAAGGTAAAAATTGTGATTTAATTCTGAAATAATCACCTTTTTTATTCTTCACAATTCATTAAAACAATGGAAAACTTCTTATCTAGAGTTTTAAGCATAACAATGTTGTCTTTACAAGAATTCTCCATGACATGTATGTCCTTTTAACTTATACTATTACTTATTCTATGATTAAAGCTCATTTTAGATATATTAATTTGAAGTACAAAATGATAGTGAAGGAAAGAATAAATCTACTATGAAGATTATTATTTTTATTTCCATACTTTGCAAGTCTTATGCTTAGAATAAGCATTATTAATATCATTCAGAAGTTAGATTTAGCAACGTTTTGACTGAAAAGTCTGTCAAACTGTCATCTTGGAGCTGAAATAAGTGTCTTCTCTAAATACTGAGAATATAATGGGAGATTAAGTAGGGATTGGTCTGCAGTGATAAATTACTTTCTTCTTTTTCTTATAGAAAATAATGGGTATTTTATGAAATCCAGGGAAAAGTAAGATATATGATGACATACTAGTAGTTGTATCTTCTGTTCTTCAAAGCAGTAAAAAAATATTGTACACATATAAAAATACGTGTAAAGCTAGTGATGGCTAAAACAAATCTTAGGAAAAGATTTGTAGTGTAACTCAGGAAAGGTCAAACTGGAGGTAGACAGTGAAACTTCGGGTTTTTTTACCTTGTGGTCAGCTGAACAACTTATTCTGAAGTAAATCAATGTATATTGATTTTTAAAAGTTCTGAGCATGGCAATACCCATACAGTCAGTACCATTGTACCCTGATTCTTGAATTGGTCACACCTTCATGCTGATTTGTATGAAGAACTTACTGTGCTGTTTGTCACAAACTTAACTTTCCTGTTAAAGTGCTCTGCAGCAAATAGTCATCTCATTCCTTTTTTCAGAGAGACTGGTCTGACAATAGAAGAATTACAGTAGATTTAGGTTTTAAGCTGGAAAATGCTTCTCTCTCCACCAGAAAGAGAGGGAATGATAGCTATAATAAAGTTTTCACGCCCCTTCTTTCTTTTCCCAGGTGAGGACTTTCTCTAGATATATAGTAAGATTCACTTTTGAACAGCGTGAGAATGAAGAGTTATACTTGGGTAGTATATATTTTACTTGCAGGTCATACTAGTGACATATATACACAGAATCTATTTCTCATTTCATAGCATTAATAAAACACATGCTATGTATAGCATATGCATAAATCACCATAAAATGGTGTTCCTCTGTCCAGAAATGACTCGTTTGCAAGAATTTTGTTTTAAAACCTAAAAGAAAAAAATGAAGGGTTTTTTTTCTGTTATTGTTTGAGGTTTTGTGTTGGATTTTTTCTAGCTTTTTATTTCATAGAATCATAGAATGGTTAAGGTTAGAAAGGACCTTGAAGATCATCTAGTTCCAACCCCCCTGCTGTGGGCAGGGACGTCTCTCTCCCACTAGACCAGGTTGCTCAAAGCCCCATCCAACCTGACCTTGAACACTTCCAGTGACAGGGCGTTTACAGGTTCCTTGGGCAACCTGTTCCAGTGCTTCACCACTCTCATGGTGAAGAATTTTTTTCCTTATATCTAATCTAAATCTATCCTCCTGCAGTTTCAGGCAATTGCCTCTTGTCCTATCACTACAAGTCCTTGTAAAAAGCCCTTCTCCAGCTTTCCTGTACTCCCCTTTCATATATGGGTCTCCCCGGAGCCTTCTTTTCTCCAAGCTGAATAATCCCAGCTCTCTCAGCCTGTCCTCATAGCAGAGGTTCTCCAGCCCTGTAATCATCTTTGTGGCCCTCCTCTGAACCCACTCCAGCAGATCCATGTCCTTGTACTGTGGGCTCCAGAACTGGACACAGTTCTCCAGGTGGGACCTCACCAGAGCAGAGTAAAGGGAGAGAATTACCTCCCTCCATCTGCTTGTCACAAACCTATTGGTGCAGCCCAGGACACGGTTCGCTTTTTGGGCTGCAAGTGCATGCTGCTGGCTCGTGTTTAGCCTCTTGTCAGCTAACACACCCAAGTCCTTCTCCTCAGGGCTGCTCCCAATCTGTTCTCGGCCCAGCCTGTATTTGTGCTTGGGATTGCCTTGACCCAGGCGTAGGACCTCACACTTGGCCTTGTTGAACTTCATGAAGTTGGTATGAGCCCATCTCTCAAGCCTGTCAAGGTCCCTCTGGATGATATTTCTTCTCTCCAGCATGTCAACCACTCCACAGAGTTTGGTGTCATCAGCAAACTTGCTTAGGGTGCACTCTATCCCACTGTCCATGTCACTGACAGAGATGTTAAACAGCACCGGTCCCAGCACCTATCCTTGTGGGACACCATTTGCCACCGGTCTCCACTTGGACATTGACCTGTTGATTGCAATTCTTTTGAGTGCAACCACTCAGCCTATTCCTTATTAATTCCTTATCTGAACCATCACTCAACATCTCTGACATCACTGATTGGCATTTTGCCTGTCAGTCTCATTGAATGAAATACACTGCCTCTGTGTCAATGTATACTTACTAAGGGTCAGTACAGAAAATTATATCAATTCCTTAGATATCCCTGCTAGGATTGTCTTAATAAAAAAAACCTATCAGCTTATTGATATCTTGTGCTCAGTAATAACATATTAAAATCATTTTATGATATGCCTCATCAAGCTGATGCTTCATTTCTTACTGCATAATTTTGACAGAACTGTTTGGAAAATCAATACCTCAGAGCTGTGTTTGGATTTACTGCTGAATCCAATTACAGTGTATTATCATAAAAAGCATCAAAGTGAAATTTATTGATGGCGCTTGTTTAGTGAGCGTGCAACTGTTAGCTCAAAATACAAATATTTTAACAGCATGATTTCTCACCATAACAAAAGAGCAAAGAGAAATAAACTCTGTAATGTGGCACAACAAACTCACTTTCAGATATAAACAAATACCTTAGGAGCACTGTACTATACAAAGGTCTACTCTTACATGACAACATTCCCTGGCAGAAAATCAAGCCTTAACAATGTTGTCATTATATTTTTATTATTATTGTTGTTGATTTTATCTAAATAAGACACATCAAGTATATGCTATTATTTACTGCACTGAAAAATTACTACTTGATATTTATAGGTTCAAGAACACTGGAAGCAATGTAATTTGCCTGTCCAAAACCCCAGATGAGACCGATATGTTCTGCCTCAGCCATCACCCTAATTGCTATTCGAAATTAAAAACTGGCTAATAGGAATCGGTCATTTTGTACATTAAGAAATTGAGCTACAGAATTTATTTTCATGTACCTCTGATGTACCTCAGCAGTCTACGTTACTCTGTCTTCGATTCTATGAGTCTCTGCAGAAGGACAAATAATTATCTCTTCATAACGATATACAAAGATAGACTTCATAGAGCTTCCACATCAGTATTAGTAAATCAAGGATATTGCACAAAGTGGTGATAGAATGAGCTGAGACTTTAAAGAGTAGGAGCAAACAGGAAACAAAAGACAAAATTGAATACAAAACTTATACGATAACTTTTCATTGCTTTTAGTATCTATATGGGATACCTTTTTGGATTAGTCTAATACTTAGGATTTTTTTTTTTTTAAATTTCACATAGGAAGAAAGTTTGGTGGGTTAGGATTTTTTTTTTTTTAAATTTCAGTAACCTCTAAAGAAATCTACACACCAGTATCTTATAGTACCATCTCAAAGAAAAAATTAAAAGCAAAAAAATTGGAAAAATATAAAAAAACATACAAGTAAAAAAAAACTCAACAAAGCTCAAACCAATAAATTCTTATGTTTTATGTTGTTAATTCAATTTTCTTAACAAAGAAGTTTTTATATGTTATCAAATGAATAGAGATTAATAAATCCTTTCATAATTACATCATATCTTAGTTCTATTCAAACATATATTCTTTCAAGGTTACAGTTTTACATCTGATTTTCATTTTTTTCCTTAATTTAATTTTACTTTTTGCTTTGCCATTCTCATCCTCAGCTGTTGTATTTATTACTTTGAATCCATTTTGAAGATTCCTTGTAGTTTTAGCTTCTTTCAGTGAAGATGGGAAATACATTTCTGCTCCAAAATACTTTTAAACTACTTGAAAAATATAAAATCCTATAAATATACAACCTGATAAATGAGTCAGAATAGGACATTTAAAACAACTACTAGCAACTTAGGCTGTGATTACATACTTATAGATAGACATGAGATTGGACGGAATTGTCTAGCCTTGAAAGTAAAGATCTATTCCTTAAGCAATTTTTTGACTACAAAACTGTAGTACTTTTTGGAGTATTATGACAGAGCAGCAATATCATTATGTGCTTAGGGTTATAAATCCCGTCCTGAATAATATAGTACATATTTCAAGATATATTTTTCAGCTTAAAGCTTCTATTTTAAAGGTCTAAATTTGCATAAAATGAGTATTTTTTTAAGGTGAACACACTTTATAGTGTTTATTGATTAACTTATATTAGCAATGTTTACCTATTTACTAGTTATCAAGGATTACCTGAATTCAGACATAAGTTGTCCACTGTCTGCTTATGGCTACTAAAATACAAAACTAGAACTTCACTTCTCTGCAAGTGTTTTATCTTGCTACATGTTGTTTCTCCTAGGGGGCTGAGCTGACTAAGGGAAAGAAGCCAGATGTTGGAAGTCAGGAATGGAATAGCACTTCTAAATTAAAATAATGTGTAACTGCGGATGGTACATAGTCACTTCTTTAGCAATAACAGCGTTTAGACAATTTGAGCAAATCACTTAAATGGCAGTAATTTAAAAAAACTTCTAAATGCCTTAAACACAAATAATTCAACTCACCAAATGTACTTTCTACTTTGTGTCGGAGTCTACAACCTCAGAAAAACACATAAATTGTATTGAGTCTTCTGCTGAGATTTAGCAACTTAAAACAATGCCCACCAGGCAGTATTTGTTCATTAAAATTGCAATACAAAACAATTGCATGAGCCAAACATCTTCTCATTACTTCCTTTGCAGTATCACAACTCAATAACTAGTCAGTGTGCATATCACGGATCAAAAGTGTTTATCCTCTCCTTAGTTCCATCAAACATAATCAGAAGTCTCGGTGTTGATGACAACAAATACTAATACTTAGTGGGACTTAGTGGTGGATCAGACATTATAATTAATCCAAATTGCATTAAAAAGTATCAAAGTAAAGGAGATCCAAAGTTATTCAAATTGTGAATAACACACACTAAAAACATTCACTACCTCTGCAAAAGGCTCTGATTTTGTTTTCACAGCAATGAAAGAGAGGAACATACTTGAATTTTAAACGTTTAAGATATGTGTATAGTTGTGTACAATGATTAATACTATGAAAATACTCCAGGGTGAAATGAAAGACAGGAAGAGCAGCAGAAGGTTCCAAGGACAAAATTTAAAGGTATTATTTATTCAATGGAGAAATGGGATAATATACAGGAAGGGTTGGATAAAAATAAAAAATCATGATATTAAATTCAATATTCTAAAATGTGGGAATATACATTTAGGGAATAATAGTAAAAATTAAATTAACAGCCTGGATTGTCATATTCTGATGTAGGTCGTTCTTAGACAATTTCAGTACTCAGTGCTTCATGTAATAAATGAGTTATTAGGGCATAATATTTAAGCTAACAAGTATTTAAGAAAGATTTCAAAAAAGTAGAAGCTGAATCTACAGGTCTTACTACTTCAACAGTCAGTACTTGTCTGCAAACTCACCAAACTAGTCTACTTGAAATTTTGTGAAAATGTCATATTTCTGTACCAATGAACAACTGAGAAAGACCTCAGAGTAGTAGCCAATTAGTAAGTTATTATAACTGTAAGGCACAACGACAACACGTCTGTGGGAAAAGCACATCTGAGTCAATGTTGTATCACTGGATGTGTTAGTCATCTCATTGAGCCGTCTCTCATTAAAAAATATCCAAGTGTTTGCAGAAATATTTGACCTCTTGACTTACTGCACAGACTCCCCATTTTGTAGGAGATTATAGAAGATCTCTCTGAAAATTAATTCTTAAACATATATATATGTAGCCATTCTGAATTGTAAAGTATCTGTTCTTAAAGAGAAACACCAAGATATCACTAAAAATTGGCAGTAAAATTTTATGTCACACAATGTGTTAGAATGCCATTCAGTCTTAAAACCTTTTGACCTTATGTCTGACCTGGCATTAATGATAGTTAAGAAGGCTCTATATTTTGTAATATGGGGACTAACTCCACCAGGCCCATGTCATTCTTGTACTGTGAGCTCAAAAGTCAAATGCAGTACTACAGGTGGGGTCTAACCAGAGTGGAGTAGAGGGGCAGAATCATGTCCCTTGACCTGCTGGCCACACTTCTCTTGATGCAGCCCAGGATGTGATTGGCCTTCTGGGATGCAAGTGGAGATTTCTGGGTCATGTCGAGCCTCCTGTTAATGAACATTATCACAGTATCACAGTATGCTAGGGACTGGAAGGGACCTCAAAAAATCCTGCCAGAGCAGGAACACCTAGATGATGTTACACATCCAGAGAAGGAGACTCCACAACCTCCCTGGGCAGCCTGTTCCAGTGTTCTGTTACCCTCACTGAGAAGAAGTTTCTTCTCAAATTTAAGTGGAATCTCTTGTGTTCCAGCTTGATTCCATTACCCCTCGTCCTATCATTGTTTGCCACTGAGAGGAGCCTGGCTCCATCCTCGTGACACTCCCTCTTTATATATTTATAAACACTAATAAGGTCACCTCTTAGTCTCCTCTTCTCCAAACTAAAGAGACACAGCTCCCTCAGTCTTTCCTCATAAGGGAGATGCTCCACTCCCTTAATCATCTTAGCTGCTCTGCGCTGAACTCTCTCCAGCAGTTCCCTGTCATTCTTGAACTGATATGTCATTCTTGCACTATGATACAGCAAAAAAATTCACGTTATCTAAATCATCTATTTCAATTCTTTTAGGTACTGCTATCTTCATATCAGTTTGGGGTGGGGGTTTTTTTTTGTTTTTTTTTGTTTTTTTTTTTAAATTTCATTGAGATACTGTAGAAAGAGAATACAATAAATTGTTCAGGTTATGTGCAGCCAGGTCACAGACCAAAGCTCTGAACTAAAAAAGCGTCATGATCATTTTGCAACTCAAGGTCTATTTATGTCTAGTTCCTCTTTGTTTAAAGAGAGGAGCTACAAACATGAATCAAAGTACTGTCATTGTCAGTATTGTAGAAGGAGCTGCCAAATATTTTAATACAGTGTTGCACAGTAATTGGTATTCAACTATCTTTCTTCACCTAATGCTGCTGAACAAATTGTTGATGTAGCTCAAAGGACAAGCTTTGATGATGGAGGCAGCAAATATGGGAAGGGGAGGGCAAAGACTGGAACAAAACTGAAAAGGAAGAGAGCTGGTGCAAGTAACAAAATTTTTAACCAACTGGGCATAGGTAAGTCTAAATTTTCAATGCCATTCTCAAGGTCATAGGAAGGTATAATACAGCTAATTTTTAGAGGTCTTCTAACATTATTGTAAAGCTTTCAGCAGTTTTTTGAAGTGACAGATGAATGCTGGAAAGAGTAAGCCAGCAGCTGTCCAAGGGGAAGCAGCAAGAGGAGGAAAGGGAAGTATTGCTTATGAATGGGAAGAAGAAGCAAAACAAGTCACTGAAAAAGCAGCTCAGGTTAGCATGTTCTAGTAGTAAAGTAAATCAAAGAGCTTTGCACAAGTTTGCCGAGTCTTGGTTTTCTCGCTCTGAAATCTCTCATCATGATTGTGACTCAAGCCCTATGTTCTGAGCTGAGTATATAATATATAGCTCTACTGGGATAAAAATGACTATGGGGACTGATTCCCTGAATATGTTTACACAGTACTTTCATATTTCCCTACTTAAATGAATGAAAGAATCTGCAACCTAACTGTGAAACATGTAGAAATGACCGGAAATCATTAACAAGCTATGTATGTTAAACTTTTTACCAGGTAGAATATAAGCACGTTTTCTATTTAAATGCCAAAATTATAAATGCTATTCTTTATTCTTCGCTACTATAGCAGGAAGATTAAAAGACAACAATGCTGTGATAAAATCCATATTTATCTACCTGCATAGATATCTATCAAGAATGTGAAAAGGCATACACAAATACACAGAAAGAGATACCTTATGTATTAAGTCAACACTGTCTAATTAGACAAGAGCTGGAGAAGCCAAAATAATAGGAATTGCAAGTAGAATGAAGAATGCAAGTGATGTGCGTGTTTTATTAGTCTAAGTTTGTATATCTGCTTACTCAAATCTTTTTTGCCACACTGCCTCTGGAATTCAAAACCAGGAAAATACAAAAGAGTTGACAATTGGGAAGGGGAGCAGAAATGAACATGAGGACATCACCAGAGCCTGTCCATCCTTATTCTCAATAATTTTGTCTGTTTGTTTTAGATATTTCTTCAAATCTTACCTGTTTTCCCACAGCATTGCTCTTCCTAGTAAGAATTAGGGTATAAAGAGAAACCCTGACTGAGGTCACGTTAACGAAGGGTACTTACTGTTGAAGTACAAATAATGCTATTCTAATATTTTCCTAATCCTGCAACCAGTTCTTTAAAGTCAGATAGTCATGTAAATTCAGGTTCTCTACAAGATTAGGGCCACAGATTTTAATTTATTAAAACCACATTAGTAAACTTGGAATATAGGTTATCTGCTTTATTTTATTCTGTACTTTTTGTAACACAGCAAAAATATTTGTTAGAGAGATTTCTTTAAAATGAATATCAAACATTATTTGTCTTTTCATGTGTTCTTGCAATCTTGCCTTTCTGAGTTATTTTGGTTGGACAACTTTTATTGTGAACCAAAAGTCCATATGAGTAGGACATATGCAACTTTAAAGACCAGAACAATTATTTATTGACTAATGCTTATGATTGATTAACAGGTTAAGCATTAATGTTTAGCACCTGTGGTAGGACACTTGATAAATCTTTCTTGTCCAGGCACTCATCAAGCAGATGAATAAAGGTTCGCTGCTGTTACTTTTTGAATTGCACTGCTCCTTTCACTTTTGCTGAATTGCTATTTTCCAATTGTTTGGGTTTTTTTTTCCTTAGGATTTTAAATATTTTCATGTCAGTGTTTTCCCCTCTGAATCCTTGAGCTTCTAATTACCCAGTTTCAGCCACCTTCTCTCTGTCTGAAAGTTTGCTTTTCTTACCTTGAATGGCCTGTTCTTTATGCCCTTTCTCATGGTTCCTTCACACAGCTTAGCAATTTTCTCAGAAATTTAAGCCAAGGTTGCCTAGTTGTGCTTTGTCAAAACCCATCCTTGTACCAAAGCCAGATGAACCTCTGGGAGGAGGGCTGCACACAGGTTACATTTGTACTGGTGTATTTGACCAGGTTAGGGATCACCCTAACGCACTGAAAGACAGAAGACCGTGTTAATAAATTTCTGCCACACTTCACAAGTAGTTTGGTTCGGGCCAACTAGCACTCCCCAAATAGTGCCTGGGCACATATTGAGGGGTCAATATTGCACAGGAACTGTTAATGCCAGGTAGTGGTGGCTTTCCAGTAGAGGAGTATGAGAGAGTTTAGTAATGCAGGCTCCAACACCAGAGAGTAAATGCAGGCGTGTTTAAATTATAGATGCTAATTTAGCCTATCATTCCACCAGTCTGATGTCAGCAACTACGCAAAGAGAAGACACGTATACAACTTAATATCAGAATTAATATATTATCCTTGATATGTGCTGTAGTGAACATATATACATAGTATAGTGAGACAGCTTGAGGAGGCTAGTGTAGCAAGAATATTTGGCTGTCCAAAATCACCAATCTCACTACAATTCAACAGGAAAATCCACAATGTTACATGAAAAAGTCAGTTTGCCAGATATGGACAAGTTTATTTTAAATTATATACAACTTTTCTTTCTGAACAAATATGCCAAAACATGCATGCACACACGCATGAAACTGAATATCTTCCAGAGAAGGTTGCTAACACATTCCTCCGAAAATAACTTCAAGGAATTAACATAATGAATGTGTAAATTAAAGCAGAAACATGTTACATTTTCACTACCCTACAAGCTGAAAGCAGCCTGATTTGCTTTGAACTTTCAAAATATTCATCTTTTGTAGCTTCAAACTAGGCAAAGGAATTTGCAGGCCAGACAGAATAGATCATGTCTGCTCTTTAAACAATGACAGTGGTAATGAAAAGTAGGGCAACAGGCAGAATACCGGTTGCATCCTTAACTAGCCCTTTTCTTGCAAGTTCTGTAGACTCATTTCATAGTCTGTAGAAACAGGCAGCATTTAAGTTCTTCTGTAGGTTTGCTTAGCATTGACACAAAGTGAAATTGGAACACTTCTTGAACTGCAGTGTGTGTTACCTCCCCAGAATACTCTGCATAGTTTATCTACAGAAACAGCTTTTGTTTCCTTTCCTTGCACAAGTTTTCTTCTGCTACTGGGGAAAAACCTCAACAGGGGATGAAACATCATTCTCGATATATTAATGAGAGTTCTCCTTGCTCAGGGTGTTCTAGTGGGCTTCTCAAAATGTGCATTTTCCCTTATTTGTGTATTTTTCTCTCAAGGTAAAGAAGAAGGGAAACCAGCATGTGAGCTGACACAGACAGGACGCAGGAACAATCATAAAAGTACAGATGAAATGCAAAAAGTAAAATTTTTCTTATTATCTCACAAACCCTGGGGGATCTTCAAAGCAGTATCTGGACAAAGCCATGCAAGCAGGAAGGCAGATGCTGCAGAACTCAGGTCTTGATAGAGGGTGAAAACCTTCAAGCCTGTTGCTTTCACTTGTATGTCGGAGATTTTTGCAGGTGTATTTTTTCCACTGTATTTTGATCTTTCCTACAGCAGGGTAGGAGTTTCAAGTATGTTCGATAAGGTGTCTCTGACTCTATCACAAACCTATGTTATCTGAACACAGACGTTTTACTTGTCAAGCACACAAGGACAGACAACAATTAGAATGATATATGTGTTTTTCGACACCACAGCTGCAAGTCACTTGAGTCTGTTTACAATACTCCTCGCCAATCTTCCTTTATTTTCCCCACAAACAGATAATGTATATCACAATGCAGTTTACAGAGAAGAACAGTGGTAAATTAAAGCCAAAGAGTAGAAACTCCATATGCTGCAGATTGTTGAACACCTGTTTTTCCCTAACACCCTGGAATCTAATGGGAGGGCAATGTTAAAGTTATGGTAGGGAAGTTGGCAGTGTATTTTAATCTAAAGACAATAGACAATTTAAACCACAAAATATATTTCATAAACATTTTGTTTGCGAGGCTAGAACTGGCACATCATCCCATTATGAGACAAAAGAGCAGAAATGTTGAAGTTGCATAGGTCTATGGTGGCTGATAGTTTATTATTGTTATTGGTCTTACTGTTGCTATTGTTGTCTTAGACATATCCTTATTTTGATTCCAGGCAGTTTTTTCCACTGTTGTCTTTATTGTGCTTTTGTACATAACAATCAATGATCTTGCTTCCTTATCTAGCCTTACAGGAGAGCTGTGTTCTCTCACTCCATCTGCCATCAGCCTCTCTCAGGTAATAAATGAGAGAGATGATGAGCACTCTGCTTGCCTCCCTCAGGTGCTGTGACTCACACTCCTGGAAACGCTTTTTGCTTAAGGGATCCTGGCTGTTACTACTTTCCTCCTTCTTTTTCTCTCCTGCACCAATGAATAGCCAAAAGCGGACCATAGGACCATAACTGCTAGCCATCTGCTTTCTCTGCAGACTAGAAAAAGCACAAAAAAAGCTAGAAATAATTCACTCTGATTGTGTCTTGATTTATTAAAAGTGCTCTACTCTGATTATGCACAGAGAGGAGCAGGGGAGAAACAGAACAAAAAATAGTTATTATTTATCCCTGCAATTTTCCAACCAGAAAGAAATCAGAAAATAGAAAGAAAAATTAAGTAATATAAGCCAATTCACTATGACTTTTGCAAGCAGATGTTCTATGTCAACTACTCTGGTAACTGCCATATTACCAGCGTTATTTTACACATGCATGTGCATGTATCTTTTAAAAGGTGCAAAAGGTACTTATGAAAGATATTAGCAGAGGATTTTGTTTTATTATCATGGACACTTCATGTCCAGAAAGTTTTACAAAATAATGAACAAAACAGAGACATATTAGAAGGTGAAAATTTTGCTAACAAGTTGTCAATGGAATACATGTTGTTGGCTAACCTTCATGAGAGGCAATGCTTGCATTTTGGTCAATACCTCAGCCTCAGCTGAACTACTTGTTTAGCTATATTAGTAAATAAAAATGGCCGAAGAACCTTCTCCGCCCTTAATAATAATTTCAAAACACTAAAAGTAATCCATCTACAAAAAAGCCTAAATAATAAAATGGACCAAACAAGATAGAATTTCTAGGGTAAATTTTATATTATGGTAGCATTTTGATTCAGATTTATTGATAGGGATTTTAAAGGTAAATTTCAATTATACTTTTTTTTAAAATGCAGTAACTGTAGATATGTTTTCTAACTTTAAAAATTTCTCAAAAGAAGAAAGCTGAATGAACATGTAGAAGTGACTGTCATGCTGTATAGACATTTTTAAGCACAGAGAAATAAAAACAAACCATTCCAAGGAAGACTGGAAGGCTTTTTTAAATTTATTTTTCATTATCAACAATTTTCATTCTAAGATTGAGAACAGATCCAAAGGAATACATAAGCAGGTATTCACAATGGTTTGCACCAATTTTTTCCACCCAATAGGTAACTTCCTGGTTATCATTAACCAGGAAGTAGCTGGAAGGTGGCCTAGAAAAGACAAGAGGGGAACTGAAATATTCCAAGAGGAATTGTTATATTGATGTTTGGTAGCTGATTAAAGAAGTCTTTCTGTCATGGAAAAAGAAATTATCATTTAAAACTCATTTCATCTTCAAAATATTTTAAAATAAATATTTGGAGACAGATTTCATATATCATTCTTAGCTAGCTCTAGCCATGAAAAATTTCAGTGTTATAATTGCCTATTACTTTAAGATTTCAATGACATTTTGAAAACAAATAATCAGAAATAAAATGCAGACATTTTTATAGTGCCTGCTTGCTCCTGTTCAGTTTATATGTATTCAACATCTAATCTTGTTTCTGAGAAAATGATAGACTAATTCAAATATAATGAATCTTATAAATAATTCAGAATACAGATTTACTGAGGTCAACTAAAAATAAAGGATTGTGAAGTATTTACAGAAAACTAGCCGATCAAATTATCTACCAATAGAACATTTAAAATGTGTAAATTTGGGGGAATTTTTCATACTGTGCCAGAAAAACTACTATTTTCTTGCTCTTACCTTTTGAACTCTTTCAGTTAAGGCTTGCAAGTGTAGGAATTAAAATTTAGCTTTAGTTCATTATAGTTTTTCTCAACATCATATTTCTTTTCTGACATTCCTTCTGAAACACAGAAATAGTAAATATCTATTAAATATACCTTGAAAAACCTGTAAGAATTGTGTTTCATTATGATAGAGGAGGTCAAGTAAGAAATACAAAAATCCTGAATTTAGTCAGGATTGTCAAAAAGGAGAAAAAATATTCCACAACCTTTCAGAAAATGAGATGTGCTAGAAATTAAGATAGACAGTAGCTTCAAATGATGCAAATTATATCACTGAGATGGGAGGATGAGATGTCTTGGCCAAAATGTATTCAACGACACGAAAAAAAATAAAAAAAATTATTCACTTCAAAATTTGTCTCAGTTTTAACTAAGCACAACATATCTTTCTCCTCCTCCAATCTTTTGTCGTGTAGACAAAATTGCATATTTAGTATTAAAAGTAAATTTGAACTTTATTTCAGCAAAAACTCTGGAATATTTCAAATTTCTCTGTCCTAAAACTGTTCTTTATGTTCATATTACTTGAGTACTGCAAATAAACATTATTCCTCTGTCTCCAGATGACCTCACAGGAAAAGCTGATTCTCAGACTAGAGAGATCACAAACAGGTGTCTGAGAAACTTTCAAAAACCATCGGTTCTCAGCAGATCTCAGGTGAAAGAAAGCTCATATGTATGATACGTTATTGTGTTTCAAAAGAAACTGCCCTGGTTTTTGAGAGGTAGGACTAAGAGAGTGATCACCAGCTACTTATGAAAGATTAGAGCAGGATGCAGGTAGATGAGCATTTATCTATGAAATTCTTCTTGATATTTCATTAGGATAAAAGTGAACGATTGGCTTCTGGAGGGGCAACAGCCTAGTATAGCTTACTGGTAAGAATGAGAGTCCCTCCTAGAGTTGATTATAGTGCTATGAGGCAAAACATCACAATACTGTGTCTCTCATCAGAAGGAAAAAAAAAAGAATTGCTTTTTCCAATTACTGGTTTCATTGGTTATACAAAAATGAAAACAAGGCTGTTCAAAAATGGCTAATATTCTGGAACAAAACAACACTGGTTTTGTAGATTGCTTATCATATCATTGGGTAATAATACTTGAGAAAAGCGGGATTTTATCTCCTATTCTTTTGATGAAATACTGAAAGTTAGGATGTCTGTTAAAAATGACAAGAGGGATGTGTAAAACATATAACAGTGGAATGACCAATTAAACTGAACACGTTTCCTTGCTTTGTTATAGTTGTCTGCCAATGAGTATCACTGCTATGTGATTAAACTGATTTTGTAATGTTCCAAACTTCAAAACTTTAATTTCTCTTCATTTTATTCTGCCTTTTCCAAATTGCAAGTAATGCTTTTGGATAGTTATAAATAGTTTTTCAAACATTTTAGGCTACTCATTTTTGAATAATTTATACTATTCATTTAATTTACTCATGTGTATAGGTATGTATACACACATGCAAACCTTTACATGCCTTTCAACATATTGTCCAAGTAATGTACAGAGGAGAGAATAAACTGGAAATAAAAAAGTTACAGAAGTATAACCATATAAAAGGTTAAGAGTTTCTACAGCAATATAATACACTTGGCATTAAAGGCACAACTTTGTGAAAACTATAGCTTGTAGAAATACATCTGTATGTTGAAATGACATAGTTTACCATGAATTTATCAAGCATTCAATTTACTTATAGAATTTGACAATTCATAAAGCCTAAGGTCATAAGAAATTATTGAATCATCCATTTTGACTAATGTATCACAAGCCATTACAATTTGCTTCACTAATTCTATATTGAAAACAATAATTTTTCTCCCCTATGAAACCTATTTTCTAAAACAATAACTTTCTTGTATCTGAAGTCATCATGGTATTGTAAATATCTTACTGTCTTCATAAATGTTTCCATTTATTTTTCAATTTATTTTCATTTGTCTAGCTTAAGCCTTCAACCATCTTTCTTCTTTTATTGTATTAGAATATTGCCTATCCTTATTCATCATTGTTTTCACTGCTTATGGGATATTACACATCCATGTCTGGATTCAAAATGTATACCTATATAAGTAAAGAAATATCAGAGCAGGAACCTGACCCCTGCTGTGTGCTTGTGTATTCTGTAGCTATTAACATAGTCTCTGGAAGGCTTTCAATTGAGGGCAACTAATATTCTCTGATACAATGCCTGAGTACCGTTTAAGGATAAAACCCATCAACAAAGGATCATTTCTAGTGCTCATTCTGTATACAGACACTCTGATC
>NW_009721151.1:26658-52703 GCF_000703405.1 Apaloderma vittatum
GGGAAAGAGAGTGTTAATTGTACGATTCATGCCTAGTGAAGTGATATAGATTATCAATAAACACCTCCTGCAACAAAGTACACATCTGTGGACGTGAAGTCAGTTTGTAAAAGTTATGAGGGAAGATTAGAATTGGATTAAAAAGTTAGCAATGTGAATTTAAAATGTTTTAATCACAACTAAAGAATAATTTTTCTCTGGAGTTACACTCAGCATATAATGAGACATTGTGGGGTTAATTTATCCTTCACTTGAAATATGATTTTCAGAGATATCTGCAAAATATAGGATGTAGATGTTGCTGATGACACAGCAGGACACCACTGTTTAGAAACCAAGACAAAAATGTCTATATTAAAGAGTTCAGGAGAGGGAATGTTTTTGACTGAAGTCATGTTTAGTGAGATTTATAGTACATAAAAGAAGGACTTCCAAATGTAGCATTGTACACAAATTCAAGATAGCAATAATTTTTTTAAAAAAAAAAAGAAGAAAAAGAAAAAATCCACAAGTACATGAAACTTACTTTTGCCAAAAAAAAAGGATATATTTTCAGCCACATAAATGCTAGCTCCAAACACAAGGCTAAATCTAAAAAGATCCCTATATCCACTTAATTTTGTCATAAACATCAGGATTGACTAGAGAAAATGAAAAATTACACTAGAGAATTTCATGAAAATTCAGGAGCTTTTATCTCTCATTGCATTCCCAGAAGTACAAGAATTTGATTAAAAATAAATGCATAACATATTTTGATAACATATCAAGTTAAACAGAAAGACATAAAGTAAGGAAAGTTTTCTATGTATGTGCAGCTCTTGTTAAACCAGTTTCTGCACAGTAAGCCTGTATCTGCAAGCATGCAGTTAAGTCTTCACTAACTACACAATAATGTTACACAAACACATGGGAAAGCTGAAACAGTGGAAACACACATAAAATTAGGGTTACTGAGTTTCAAAGACTGAAGGTTATGGCACACCTCAGTGAAGGTTATTTCCTGCACATGGTTGATGACAGAAGTCAGAGCTTTATTTTGCTTCAGCTACCATTTTTTGTCTGTAAGTGAAGGTTACGGCACACCTCAGTGAAGGTTTGTTTCCTGCACATGGTTGATGACAGAAGTCAGAGCTTTATTTTGCTTCAGCTACCATTTTTTGTCTGTAAGAAGTCCCTGAATAGCTGCCCCCAAAGAATTTCCTTTGCAGAAGCAAGTCCTCAATTTTTAAGTTATTAAAGGTGAGTCTCTGATGGGAGATAGAAGGAGGAAAAGGCTCTGTTTTCCTCCCATAAAGGTAGAAGCAATCTCTTTCAGTTCCTTCTGAAACCATGCAAGATAGTGGAATAAATCTGTATGTGAATGCAGTCTCAGTAACTAAACCCTGAAAACCCATCCACCCATCTTATGTGTTTTGTTATGAACAAATTACTAAGAATGAAGAAGTTCGTCTTAATCATAAAATCATAGAATGGTTTGGATTGGAAACAGTCTTTGAAGGTCATCTAGTTTCAAACCCAGTGCCATGAGCTGGCACATCTTTCACTAGAACAGTGTGATCAAAGCCCTATCCAGCCTGACTCTGAACACTTTCAACCACAGAGTTTACACAACTTCCTCTGCACAACTTGTTCCAGTGTCTCACCACCCTTACTGTAAAAAAAAATTGTGCTTCAAACTGTTGTCTCTTATCCTATCACTACAGTCTTTGGTGAAAAGTCTCTCTATTTTTATTATAAGTTCTCTTAGAAGCCACAATAAGGTCTAAAATATATGCTCCAGAAGAGGAGCACAACCCTAAGTGCTTAACCTTGCTTATTACCATGAAAAGAACTTCAGCATTTTTAACTGAACAAAAACTGGAATCAACATCTTTCTAAGTCTTTTCCTTAATGGTAGTATTTATTTGTTTTTGTTTAAAATCTTGAGCTCATGTTAAAGCAACAGATCAGTCAAAAGTTTTCCAATAGTCTCCTAAACATGTACTGTAGGCATAATTACATAGTTCCAAGATAAGGGTATTCCCTAGTATGGCCATCTCATTTCAAGTATCAAAATACGCAAGGAATCCACAAACAAACAAACAAAAAAAGAAGAAACATTGATAATGAAGGAAAAAAAGGTGTCACACACATGTTGTCACATACATCTTCACACTTCTAAAATACAAATTTGATGGAAGTTTTCAGACTTTGCATAAGTGCAGTTTTGTATACTTTCATTTCAAATCAAAAATTTTGCAAAGCTTTAACAAAGATTTCACCTCTGTATTGTTAAACCAGGGACGGGAGACAGAGTTACGTTTAAAGTTAAAGGCTTGCTGGGCTACGTGACTTTTATTCAAAAAGTTTAAATGTCCTCATAAAATATATTTTTTTTTCTATAATTTCAACAAAAGCTGCACTGGAAGACTTACAACATGAGTGACATTTCCATGAGGACAGCTGACAACAGTGTTGACACCTGATGTAACCACAAAAAATGTAGATTCCTATTACAGAAATTATTTTTCTTCGGTTTGAATCTATGAGACCTTAGAACATTCAAATTTAAGTTTCCTCATCAAGTATATTAAGGGAATACATCTACAAATTCTTTGAACAAAAAATGAAACACAAAATACAATTTAATTCACTTTAAATATATTTGCAAACACAAATGTATGTTTGCATATATACTTATATACATATACATGTAAAAGGAAATATTTGTCAGAACTGTCTTTGATAATGTACCTCATCACTAGCTATTCGAATGTGGTAGATTTCCATTGGTATCTTAAACATTTTTTTGGGTGAATTTTTCACTGAACTCTAAAATTATACCAACTCCTACTAAAATTATACCAATCCTACAGATCCTCTGTAGACAATGAAATACTGGGAGCACTACTGACACAATTGAAATAAATATGCACATATATATATATAAAACAAAATGCAAAGAAAACCTGCCCACTAGATCTTTTTAAAATGCATATATTTTTCAAAAGATTGATTCACCTTGGATGGGTTTTTTTGACAAAGAAACCTCTAATAGAAAATTAAGGACACAGGTAATGTTGGAAATTTGTACAGTCAGTTCTTATGAAATGTTTGGAAAGAAAAAATATCATAGATTGCTTAACAATTATTTTTCTGCACTGCTTTCTTTTACAGATTTCTTTTTTAAAATCTTAAGTCAATAAGCCAATGTTAACATTATAATAACATCAAGTTAAAAGCACTCAGTCGTGAGGCTTGATATAGTTAAAATACATAAACTGATGTCCCTCTGAAGTTCGTTACAGTGATCAAGAAATATTCTGTTACAAACTCCATGAATTGTAATGATTTGAAAGTTATTATTGGGTCATATTTTGGCCATACTCTTTCAGATCCAAATTTAAAAGTGTCTTCATAAATGCTTTATATTTTTAAAAGAGCTAGGAAATGGAATTTTTGATACTATGAAGAAGTAGTTTTAATGCATTGAGTTTGACAACATCGTTACATTTTATATAATGTATCTGCATGAGTCTAGTATATCACTATAGCCACAAATGACTTCTCCTTAAAAACTGAAAGTTAATTTAATCTGCAAATATAATACTTCATTTACCATCCTATAATTTCAGACCTAATTTAGTATTATTTATAGGAATACATTGTTATATGCTTGCCCCCTAAAAAGCCAAATGAGTATTATGACTTAGTTAATGTTACTCTTATGAAATTAATACAATTTCCTTTTAGCAAAATCTGCCCATCAAAAGAGAAATGTGAGAATAGTAAAAATTTGAGCTTCCTGAGTGCCACATAGTAGCATTTTGTCTTCTAATTATATTTTAATTATTTTTAATTATATTTTAATTATTTATTTAATTTACAGGCAGATGTCATTTGAAAACTAGAATTTCATAATGCAAGTTGCAATTACTGATGGATAGCAAAAGAGAATGGAGCATGCTCGTAGTCCAAAATCTGAAGAGAGAGGTAAGCATCATATAGTTGATTTTATATGAGAAAATTACCTTGCTTACTGACATTGTTTGCTCCTTTTTACTTAGTTTTTTTCTTATATGAGGAATAGTTGAATGTGAGATGATAGATACCTTTTCATTATATTTTTTACTTTAAGACATTTGAGAATCTATGACATTAATATGAAATCAATGGGATTTCATACATCACAAAAGGCTTTTGCTGAAATGTACAAGTCTATATACTATGAAATTTGTAGTTATTTAGTGTTTAAGTGAGAATGTGTTTTAAGTGGAAATTTTGACATTATTGCTTGAAAAATTATTTTCTAAAAAGACACTGTCTATGAGACAATCAGCATGAGCAAATCCCATTATATCTTTCTTGATAAGATTCTTCATATGACTTCTTCAGTGAGAAATACCACCTTTTAAACCATGAATCATTGATAATTTTGACAAAACTATCTAGGAAACATTTGAGCTATTGGATTTTCAGGTAACAAAGCATTTTCTGCATAGCTTTACTTTTATGTCATTTTTTCATCTATGTCACAGTTATGGCCACATGGCATTTGGGTGAGATGACATGGGATATGGCATATGGCAGTAAATAGAAAAAAATTGTTCAAAACTCAGTGGAAGGTACTGTAACTTTTACTAGGGCCTATAAATTCTCTCCTGCATCATCAATTACTTGCTGTAAAAAAATAAAGAGATTTTCTGATTAGTTTTCACGGGGCTTTCTTTGACAAAAAATGTTAATTTCTAGTCAACGTTTTAATATGATTCATTATTAAACGATATATCACTAATCAGAGGGAATTGATTCAATTGCCTTCTTATTAAATCAGACTGCTAGTTTCAGACTGAAAATATACAAGTAAACTTTTCTGAAGCTATAAGAAATTCTATGTGTCTATTATCAGAGCTACAAAACTGATATATTGCTATCCCTCTATTTTTGCAACTAATCCACCTTGTCCCATTAGTCTTGTTAAAAAAAAAAAAAGTTTCAGAGCATAACTCTGTGATGGTGAAGTTAAATAGAAGTGAGGTGGAAACAAATGAAATGACCCAAAAAAATAGTAAGGAGAATCTTGTCTCTGATCCTGTGCCTTCATTGACAAAGAAAAATCCTGTAGAATTACTGTAGGATCACGTAAAAAATCAGGATTGCTCCATTTGTTCAGAAAGATTGAGTTTACATCCTGTGTACTTATTGTGTCCTGAAAAAATATAGCTTGAAAAACTGTGTCTGACCAAGTTTTCTTATTGATAGAGGTCCTTTTTTAATAACGTTTTTTGACTTCTTCCCAATAAAACAGAAGTGGATTTAAATATTTGGTTTGTGTCATACATAAACTGAAACAGTGAATGGGAATCAAAGCAACAAAGTATTACATTTGTGATAAACTATTCACAGGTAATTCATCACATATAAAACATCTTAATTTTTAGAACAATGTTTGTTAGGGTACTTTATCAAGACTATCTTAAGAAATTTATTTAAATTCTTGTCATGGAATCCTAGAATCATAGAATAGTTTGGGTTGAAAGGGACCTTAAAGATCATCTAGTTCTGACCCCTCTGCCATGGGCAGTGACACCTGTAACTATACCTGGTTGTTCAAAGCCCCATTCAATCTGGCCTTGAACACTTCCAGGGGGGTGGCATCCACAACTTCTCAAGGCAACGTAAAACCTATAAACAATTATAGAGACAGAGAACATGTAGCCAGGAACCAGTGGGTTATATATTATATTTACTAAGCTAAGGATGTTCCACTAAAAAAAAAAAAATCTGTATCCTTGAATTTAAAGAATTTATTTTTTTTTTTGCAAAGTGACCTATCTTAGTGTTCTATGAGACTTTGTAGAGCTACTTCAGGATAAGTCATACAGACCTCTTTTCCAAGGGTCTAACTGCCTTTAAGCTAAGAAAACTAACCTCATGAGACACCAAGATTCCTTCTACTCTTCTTCCTGCCTATTTTTTTTTGTAAAGATATGTTAAGCAATGCTTAACACTCTGTACCTATGTTATAGAATGTCTCAAATTATAACTAAGAATTATAGCTAAGAATTCACTTTTACAGCTGGAGTGCAAAAACCATTTTAGCAATTTTCTTATTTTATGGAAAGTGGAATCAAACTGAATGAACAGTAGATGCATGATTGTGGCTGGAAAGAATCACCCTTTTATAGCCTAGGTTGATTGGGAATGCAAACACTAACAGACGACGAGTTAGTAAAATGGGAATATACAGCTTTGACAAGATATGACTTCCCAGTTTTGTTTGCATTTTTCTATTAGAATCAAAGGCATCATGATATAAAATGTTTGTATTAATTGCAAGATGTTGAGTAATTTAATGTTCAGGTTTTTACTATTTCCATTCATTTAAATTTATTCTTAAGTTTCAGTCATTTATTTAAATATCAAGTCTTGAATTTCATTGAAGCATAGCCAATGCAGAAATTGCTTTCTTTGTTTCTCGTTGTGTCGAGTCTTTCCCTCTCACATTGAATGCAACCGTGTTCATAGAATGTTTGTCTTGTATTCCTATATATAGATAGATTTTAAGTTCCTATAACTGTTCCTGGTTTTTTGGCTTTGTTTTCTTTATCTTAATGTCTCACTGTGGCAAACTGCATTTGTGAGTTTTTGTGGACTTTTTTTTTTTTTTTTGCATAGCTATGTCTTTCTAAATGTTTTCAGGAAGCATTGTTCAGCAATGACTAGTTGCAGCAGTGTGATCCTCGCCCACACAAACACAAGTCCATCGCAAGGGACAATGAGTGGACTGAGAAACATTGGAGGGTGGACAATAAGCTGGACACGAACCGGCAATGTGGGCTCCCAGCCCAAAAAGACAATCACATTCTAGACTGTATCAGAAGAAGCATAGCCAGCAGGTAATTCTGCCCCTCTACTCTGCTCTGGTGACGTTTCACCTGGAGTACAGCATCCAGCCCCCAGCAAAAGAAGGACGCAGATTTTTTGGAGTGAGTCCAGAGGAGCACCACAGAAATGATCAGCGAATTGGACCAACTTCCCTATGACAACAGGCTGAAAGATTTGGATTTGTTCAGCCTGGAGAAGAGAAGGCTCTAGGGGGATTTTATATCAGCCTTCCAGTATCTGAAGGGGCCCTACAGGAAAGCTGGGGAGGGACAGTTTACAAGGGTCTGTAGTGACAGGACAAGGGGCAATTGTTTAAAACTAGAGCAGGATAGATTTAGATTAGGAATTAGAAAGAAGTTTTTTACTATGAGGGTGTTGAAACACTGGAACAGACTTTCTAGAGAGCTGGTGGCGGCTCCTTCCCTGGTGAAATTCAAGGTCAGGCTTGATGTGGCTCTGCGCAACCTGATCTAGTTAAAGATGTCCCCATTTCCTGCAGTAGAGTTGGACTAGATAACCTTTAAAGGGTCCCTCCAACCCAATACATTCTATGATTCTATGATTCTATGATGCCATGGAGAGGGACCTTGACAGGCTTCAGTGGTAGGCCTGTTCAAATCTCATGAAGTTCAGCAAGGCTGATTTTAAGCTCCTGCATCCAGGCAGGGGCAATCCTAAACATAAATATAGACTGGTCAATCAGTAGATTGAGAGCAGCCCTTTGGAGAAGGGCTTGGGGGTGTTGGTAGACAAAAAAACTGAATATGAGCCAGAAAAGTGAGACCTTACTAGAGCATGCTGTGTCCGGCTCTAGAGCCCTCAGCACAGGTGAGACATGGACATGTTGAAGTTAGTCCAGAGGAGGGCCATGAGGATGATCAGAGGGAAACTTCCCTTTGGCTTGATATGCTGTTCAAGACATCTTCCTGGGACTAAGTATCCTCACTTTATATGCAAGTGGTTTGTACATCAATCTAAGCTTAGATTTAGTTACATATTGTGTAGTAATAGCTCCTAACTGGCATTTCAAGTCTATAAATAAGTTGTGTCTTCCAAAGTGTTTATAATATAAGAACCCTCTTCAGTTCAACTAAAGGAAGAGTGGCTGGAAGGCTGCCCAGGGGAAAAAGACATGGAGGTGTTGGTCAACAACCTCGTGAATATGCGTCAGCAGTGTGCCCAGGTGGTCAAGAAGGCCAACAGCATCCTGGCCTATGTCAGGAATACTGTTGTCAGCAGGAGCAGGGAAGAGATTGTCCCCATGTACTCGGCACCAGTGAGGCTGCACCTCAAATCCTATGTTCAGTTTTGGGCACCTCACTACAAGAAGGATATCGAACTGCTGGAGTGTGTCCAAAGAACAGCAACAAAGCTGGTGAAGGGTCTAGAGCACAGGTCTTATGAGGAGCAGCTGAGAGAACTGGTATTGTTCAGCCTGGAGAAAAGGAGGCTGAGGGCAGACCTTATTGTTCTCTACAACAGTCCAAAAGGAGATTATAGTGAGATAGAGGTCAGTCTTTTCTCCCAAGTAGCAAGCAATAAGACAAAAGGAAATGGCCTCAAGTTGTGCCAGGGGAGGTTTAGATTAGATATTAGGAAGAAATTCTTCAATAGGAGGGTAGTTAGGCACTGGAACAAGCTGCCCAGGGAGTTGGTGGCACTTGAGGATATGGTGTAGTGGTTAGAGAAAAGATGGGGAAAAAGTACAGCATCCTGGCCTATGTCAGGAATACTGTTGTCAGCAGGAGCAGGGAAGAGATTGTCCCCATGTACTCGGCACCAGTGAGGCTGCACCTCAAATCCTATGTTCAGTTTTGGGCACCTCACTACAAGAAGGATATCGAACTGCTGGAGTGTGTCCAAAGAACAGCAACAAAGCTGGTGAAGGGTCTAGAGCACAGGTCTTATGAGGAGCAGCTGAGAGAACTGGTATTGTTCAGCCTGGAGAAAAGGAGGCTGAGGGCAGACCTTATTGTTCTCTACAACAGTCCAAAAGGAGATTATAGTGAGATAGAGGTCAGTCTTTTCTCCCAAGTAGCAAGCAATAAGACAAAAGGAAATGGCCTCAAGTTGTGCCAGGGGAGGTTTAGATTAGACATTTGGAAAAAAATTCTTCACAGAAAGAGTTGTTAAGCATTGGAACAGGCTGCCCAGGGAAGTGGTTGTGTCCCCATCCCTGCAGATATTTACAAGATGTGTACATGTGATGCTCAGTGACATGATTTAGTGGCAGACCTGGCATTGTTAGGTTAATGATTGGACTCAACGATCTTAAAAGTCTTTCCAATATAAATGATTCTATGACTCTATGATTCTGGACTTTTTTTAGTAAGATAATCATGAATATTATTAGTAATAGGAAAATGGTAAAAGCTTCCTCTAGCTGAAAGTTCTGTGTTATAAAATAACTAGAATTAACAGGAGAAACAAATTGACTTTTGAGATTGAAAGAATTAAGTTTAAAAGGAAGATGATGACAAAGCAGGTCATGATATTCTGCAAATATTTGAAGGCTATTAAAATGCAGAGAAAGATAATTTCATGTGGTACTGCCACATTAAACGGACTATAGTTTTGATATTTGCCTGTCAGAGTCCTAGGATTTTCACTGATTCATCTATCAGAGTCCCAGCAAGACTTTTTCTCAGAGAGCCAATAACAGACTGTCTATCAGGGTCCCAGTAAAGGACTCTTACTGATCAGATTCACAAAAATCAAAATTAAGTACTTTATTGACAGTGACAGAACAGATTCAGGAATGACATTGATAAATTGACTAATTTTGGTAGCTCTATCAATTACCGTTAATATTGCTAGCAGAAATAATAATAATACAAGCTGGGGGTAACATTCACCAGAGGGTGAAAGGTACAGGCACATACCCAGAGAAGCATTGCTACCTGGGTTGGAGGCAGTGAACGTAGCCCATCTCCCAAGAGACTGGTCCATCAGGTGTTGAGGTTCTCTCTCAATTTGACAATCATTTTCTCCATTTTTTTCTCCCCAAAATTATGAGGTTTCTCTGCCCTCAGGTGACATATAGCGTGATTTGGGTAGAGAAATGAGTGTTACAGTCATACATGTTTAGCATGGTCTCTGTAATCTTCCTTAGCATATGCAGGGATGGCAACTTAAATATGCATTTCATAGGTAACGAGGCAAAGATTAGTCATCAGATATGGTAGCCTTTTCTAAGAAACAAAGAACCACACCAGTTCCTGTTGTTGTTGTTGCTGACCAAAAGCAAGTCTGGCTTGCCTACACAGTTACTTGCATCCCATGATAGTCGGGAGAGTTGCCACTTGCCTGGATTGCACAAGAGATAGCAAGGCTAGTCTTAGTCATTTTTTTGAGTATAGAGACCTCTCCTTTTTATTTGAACTCCATAGATACATAGCAGAATAACTACTACAAAATGAAGGAACATTTGTAATTAATATCAAAAAACACTTGCCAGTTGGGAGATACAGTTAAATGTGGAGGCCTTTAAAGATAGGTTTTTGCATAGGACTGAAAAATATGCATTAGAGAACAGTCTGACAGGACAGTTATAAATCTTCTTCATCTGTCTTTTGTAATCTCCTATAATTTTTGTTTGAATAAATAAAATAAGGAGTAAAATACCCTTCTGAAGCCAAAGTCTGAGGTTACTCTACATCAATATTTGAAAATCCTTGGGGAGATACTAGAAGATGCTTGTACTATGTCTGAAGCCATCTTAATGAAAGTCTATTAATTGAATCTTCATCTCCCTTTTCTGCTCTGCTCTTTGTATCCCAGAAGAATTCTGTAAGCTGTTGGTCAGATATCTGTATAATTTACTTGGGACTTGAAAGATATCCAAGGACTGAAGCAGTACAGATTCAAAAGGAATACTTGTGTGAATCAGTAATTGTTTAATTCTCCTCTTGGTAATGAAACAATGTAACTAGAAAGACCAACACAGCAGGTGGATAAAATCTGGGTCTTTGGCATATCTGGAGTTGAAATCACCACTAAGAAATCGTCTGTGATTTAGTAAACCCTTGTTCATTTTATTCAGATTATTCATTGACATATCGCATCTCTCCTGGTTACGATGGCAAAAGGGTCATTTGCAGCAATAAGGAGAGCCATCCACAGAGAAAAAGAACTTTTTAAAATCCAAATTGCAATGTAGGGAAGAAATAAATAGTTGCAAAGGGCCTTGGCAGATCTTGTCCAATATCAAGAAGTCCAAGAAGGTCAACGGCATCCTGGACTGTATCAGGAATATTGTGACAACCAGAATTAGTCAACTCCCCCTGTGATTGTCCCTCTGTATTCAGCACCGGTGAGTCCACAGCTCGAGTACTGTGTTCACTTTTGAGCCCCTCACTACAAGAAAGACATTGAGATTCTGGAGCACATCCAAAGAAGGGCAACAAAGCTTGTGAAGGATCTGGAGAACAAATCTCATGAGGCAAGGCTGAGAGAACCAGGATTGTTTAGCCTGGAGATTGTTTAGCCTGGCCAAACAGCTCCTGATACAAGCCAAGATGTCGTTGGCCTTCCGGGCCACCTGGGCACACTGCTGGCTCATGTTCAACCGGTTGTCACCCAGCACTCCCAGGTCCCTCTCTGCTGGCCACTCTCCCGCCACTCCTGGGCCCCTCCCCAGCCACTCCTCCCCCAGTCGGTAGCGTTGCAGAGGGTTATTGTGGCGAAAGTGTAGGACTCTGCACTTGGTCTTACTGAACTTCATACCATTGGCCTCAGCCCATTGACCTAGCCTGTCCAGGTCCCTCTGCAGTGCCTTCCTACCCTCCAGCAAATCAACACTCTCCCCCACATTAGTGTCATCTGCGAATTTACTAAGAGTAGACTCAATCCCCTCATCCAGCTTGCCAATAAAGTTGTTGAATAGGACTGGACCCAGAACTGATCCTTGGGGGACACCACTGGTCACTGGACATGAACTGGATGCAACACCATTCACCACCAGTCTCTGGACCTGGTCGTCCAACCAGTTTTTTACCCAACAAAGTGTGCAGCCATCCAAGCTGTGGGCTGCCAGCTTTTCCAGGAAGATGTTATAGGAGACTGTGCAAATGCTTTGCTGAAATTGAGGTAGACCATATCCACAGCCTTCCCCTCATCCGCTCCAGGGGTCACTCAGTCATAGAAGGAGATGAGATTGGTCAGGCAGGATCTTCCTTTCCTAAACCCATGTTCCCTGGGCCTAATCCCCTGGTTGTCTTCTACATGACACTTGATGACACTCAGGATGATCTGCTCCAAGACCTTGCCAGGCACTGAGGTCAAGCTGAGAGGCCTATAATTCCCTGGATCCTCCTTCTGGCCCTTCTTATGGATGGGCATCATGTTGGCCAACCTCCAGTCTTCTGGCACCGCCCCACTTAGCCAGAATTGATGATAAATGATAGAGAGCAGCTTAGCCAGCTCTTCCGCCAGCTCCGTCAGCACCATAGGATGAATACCATCCAGACTCAAGGACTTGTTGGGATCTAACTGGCACAGCAGGACACTAACTACTTCCTCCTGGATTACAGGAGGGGTATTCTGCTTCCCATCCCCCATCTTCCCATCTTCCGTGACTATGTTCCCTCCCTCATCCAGTAAGAAATGGAGATTTTCCCTTACCCTCCTTCTGTTATTAATATATTTATGAAAGCACTTTTTATTATCCTTTATAGAGATGGCCAGATTAAGTTCTAACCGAGCTTTCCCTTCTCTAATTCTCTTTCTGCATGACCTTACAATATCCTTAAATGCTTCCTGATTCACCTGCCTCTTTTTCCAAATACACTTTTTTTTTTTTTTTAGTAGGGCTGGATTTATGGTTGGACTTGATGTTCTTAAAGGTCTTTTCCAACCGAAACTATTCTATGATTCTGTGACTAGAATACTATGATATACAGGAACCTGGGCTGTTGTGTTAACTGGAAAAGACATAGTATTGTACCATTGTGGCAGTTTCTAAATGGCTTGTCAATTGTCTTATATACTAATAAATAACTGCTAATGAGACCTTCAAGAATGCTATAACATAGTGTTCAAATTCATTCTATACTAATTTATTAATATTTAGTTTTACATTCAGTGAAGTTTATATGTATCTTCAAAAAATGTTTAGAAAATTTTAAAATATATTTTATTTATAATTCTCCACAAAAGAAAGATGTATAGTTTATTTTCTGTTCTTTTTCAGTCTCTTTTTTGTTTGATTGTTTCCACTATATTCTTTTTTGCTGTTCTTTCTTCTAGTTTGTTTTGTTGCTAATGTATATGGAAGCGATATCTAAAAAAAAAGTTTTGCAAGACCACAAAATCTATCCCTAGATATTCCTTTCAGTCAAAAGAGAACATAAACAAAATATTATTATGTTTTTGCTTTTTCTCTTTTGCTTTCTATTTGGATTTTTTGTTTTATTTTTTTAAAAAAATATTTTTGTGTCCTGATTATTTTTCCTTTCACATCTTTCAACAATTTACATATCTGCCATATTAATTTGTGGCTACATTTCATAGAATTGTAGAATGGTTATGTTTGGAAGGGACCTTGAAGATCATCTAGTTCCAACCCCCCTGCTGTGGGCAGGGACACATCTCTCCCACTAGACCAGGTTGCTCAAAGCCCCATCCACGCTGGCCTTGAACACTTCCAGTGACAGGGCATTTACAGGTTCCTTGGGCAACCTGTTCCAGTGCTTCACCACTCTCATGGTGAAGAATTTTTTTCCTTATATCTAATCTAAATCTATCCTCCTGCAGTTTCAGGCCATTGCCTCTTGTCCTATCACTGTAGGCCCTTGTAAAAAGCTCTTCTCCAGCTTTCCTGTACTCCCCTTTCGTATACAGGTCACACCAGAGCCTTCTTTTCTCCAAGCTGAATAATCCCAGCTCTCTCAGCCTGTCCTCACAGCAGAGGTTCTCCAGCCCTGTAATCGTCTTTGTGGCCCTCCTCTGAACCCACTCCAGCAGATCCATGTCCTTGTACTGTGGGCTCCAGAACTGGACACAGTTCTCCAGGTGGGACCTCACCAGAGCAGAGTAAAGGGAGAGAATTACCTCCCTCCATCTGCTTGTCACAAACCTATTGGTGCAGCCCAGGACACGGTTCGCTTTTTGGGCTGCAAGTGCATGCTGCTGGCTCGTGTTTAGCCTCTTGTCAGCTAACACACCCAAGTCCTTCTCCTCAGGGCTGCTCCCAATCTGTTCTCGGCCCAGCCTGTATTTGTGCTTGGGATTGCCTTGACCCAGGCGTAGGACCTCACACTTGGCCTTGTTGAACTTCATGAAGTTGGCATGGGCCCATCTCTCAGGCCTGTCAAGGTCCCTCTGGATGGTATTTCTTCCGTCCAGCGTGTCAACCACTCCACAGAGTTTGGTGTCATCAGCAAATTTGCTTAGGGTGCACTCTATCCCACTGTCCATGTCACTGACAAAGATGTTAAACAACTCTAGTTCCCAAAGATGTTAAACAACGCTCGTTCCAGTACCTACCCTTGTGGGACATCACTTGTCACTGATCTCCACTTGGACATTTCTGTGTTAATGAAAAGACATTGACCTATGGTATGTAAAAGCAGTAATTACAAAGTCAATATTTCATTGTGTCTGTTATTTAAATTTTGTGCTCAGGAAAACCGATAATGATTGTGTGTAAATTAAACATCTATTTCTACATCAATCAATCAGAATTAAATTTCATTCCTCCAAATTGTCAGGGAATATGTCCAATCTTACTGCTCACTGTAATAAATCTAGAAAAAAACAACAATATACATCTTTTCATTATTCTACTAAACAGGTTTAAAGGCGAATCTCAGGGGTGTTATTGAAGAAGTTATTTGAATAGATTTCAGGAACTGGATTTCAAATGGCTTAATCAATTTTGTTTCATTAGGATTTTCTTATATTTCTGCTTTTAAAGCTCTCTTATTTTAAGGCAAGACAAACTTTAATATATATATGTGTTTACACGAGTGCATAGGTATGTAATACCCATTAATTTCATAGTAAGTGCCACTGCAGGTGCCTTACAGCTCTTTGTACTGCATTTTACCTTTCAGTTTTTATCTGATTTTTTAGAAATGTGGTTTCCTTCTCCTGCTTTTTTGTCCAGGCTACTGTTTATCCTGATGAAAAAATTCCTCAGAAGGAAGTATAAATACTGATAAGTTGCCTATAGCTATATTGTCCATAGGAACAATTACAAAATGACTGGATTGCACATAAGCGGTCCAGAATCAACTTTTTTACTGCAAATTTCTTTTAAATAGAAATACATTGACATTACAAAAAGTTGATTTTAGCTGCAAGGTTAAAAACATAACATCAACAAATCTAAAATGCTTTCAGCTATCTGGAAAAAGAACATTCCATTTCATGAAATAAGAGTAAAGAAGTTTAAAAAAACACTCATAAAAATTATTGACTAGCCATCCCTGTTCGGTCCCCATGTGTTGCCTAGCAAATTGAGAGCCGTCCCTGCCCATGACAGAGAGGCTGGATTAAATGATGTCTAATGTCCCTTCCAGCCTAGGCCATTCTATGATTCTATGATTGTCTGTTTTCCCATAGCCAACAACCTCCTGCCACTCATCCCCTACCTCTGAACTGAAACAATGCTTTCCATGTTTTATTTCTTTATTTTAGGCAAGCATTTCCTTAATCTATTGTAGCTTTTCTCTCTAAAATTACTGAATTCAGGACTAGTTTTCCTCAAAATTGTTTATAACAAAAGCTGATTTCCACTGTAACTTTTTACACTCTCTTTGTGCCAAAGCTTTCCCTTACGCCTCTGTAAGATAAAAAACAATAAGATGACAGAGGCTTACTTTCATCATACTACAAGCATAGAAGTGATTAATACTATAGAGAAAATGCTTCAAAGCACAAGTCTTTTTTAGAAGATACTGCAAAGCCAGATCTCTCATCTTGAAAAAGACTTTCCCCGTTTCTGACTTTGAAGGTGCTACTTAGGCTAGCGAAAAGTAATAAAAAAAATTAAATTCTATTACAAGTGTATATCTAATTACAATTTTTCATCTGTTTCATTAATTTTATTTAGGGCAACTTGTTGCCATGAAATTTATTGACAAACATGATTTAATTTTGTACACCTGATTTATGTTTAATTAATATTTCTGCTTAAGATAGAAATTATCCTAGTAATTACAGTTGCATTTAATAGTTTGTTCTTTATGCTATTTTAAATTAACATTGTATGACTATGCAGAGCTAGGCAAACTTGTTTATGTACAGTCTGATTAACTTCAATTCAGTATTGTGCAGAACTTGCTGATATATGTATAAAGATTGTTGTAGGATCAAAATTTTTGAAGTTAATTGAACTGGCAAGCAGGTACTTTTTATATTTAAGTAATTTCTACATTTCTTTATTAGGTAACTTGCTTCTTCATAAGAAACATTTCTTTATTAGGTAACTTGATTCCTCATACGAACACCTGTATGTTCAATTATGTTCATCTTCTTGTAGTTAGAGGAACAAGTAAGGAGAGAATGTGTAAATTACTTTAGGGAGGAAACTCTAACATAAAAGCATTAGATTCAACCATCTTTTTGAATTATACTTGAATGATTGGGAAAATAATTTATTAATAATAAATCCAGTAAGTGTTTGGCTTTATTATTACCATTATTATTATTAATAAAGCCAAGCATTTTGAGATTTTAGTTTTCAATGCTAATTCAGATAAGTTCCCCAAATCATGTATAAACCTATAATTAAAATATTTCTGATAATAACAACCCATGTAGATTAGATTAGATCTTGTCAGTTGGCTCTGAATAGAAGACTCACGAGCCCGCATTATAAAGAACATTCCCATGAGTCCAAGAATTCAGCTTTCCAAAAATGAAACGAGAAATAGGGCTTTTAAAGAAAGATGAAGTCCTAAAGGACTTCCTGCTTTTTCAATTATTTGTAACTTTTTAAACATTCATACCCTTCAGTTCAGATCTGTGTCTCTAATTTATAATTAATATGCATAACAGAACTAAAAAAATCCCCAAACAAATAAAGCATCTTGTTCTTTCTTTTTTTTTTTTTATATTTTACTAAGCCTGCTGTCAATGACTTATTTTAGGGAGAGAAACCAGTGTTTTTTAAATGTCAGTAATAGAAGTTTTCCTCCGTTAGCTCCACTTTCAACTCTAAGCTGAATTATTTAAATATAGAGAGTTTCATTTTTAGTTACTCTGGATACAAAATTCCCTGAAAAGACTGTTTACATGATATTTTAAATCTTCTTTGCTTCCTTTTGAAATAAACCCTTTATGATTTATTACAGAAAGTATAACCCATAGATCAAACTAGAGATCAAACTCTCAGTTTAAATATCCATGGATTTACCCATGCTTGTTGATGATATTAGCTGAAAGTTAAATGAAAAAAAATTTCCCAATCTAAATAGTACAGACTTAAAACTTCAAAAGAATGCATGTGCATTCACTACTTCTCATGAAAATTCAAATTCTATCCTTTTTGTATTCAACTGAGATATAATGCCTGCTAGGGGATCTCTGCCTGGAAATTACTATCGGATTGAGAAAATGCAAATACTGAAGGACCTAAACAAATTGTCCACTAGTAAATATGACACCTAGAGGTGTCTTTTAATTACTTTTAACTAACTTATTAGAATTAATGTTTTAAGTAATTACATAATTACATTTTACTCAGAGACATTAAGAAACCACCACACAGAGTTGGTTTCCAGAATACACCTTGCCGATACGCTAGAGCAATTTCTTAAAAAATTCCTTTTCCACCACTACAGCATTCCTAAACACAGGAGGTTTCTAAAAATTATGTTCAGCTACAGTCTACAGCATATCTGAGAGATAGAATGCTGTCATACCCAGATGCTCGATAAGGGCTCGAATCTCTTCAGACACTAGAGAAAATTAAACATTGGTCGGAACTATGTTTAATTTAGCCAAATTAGCCATATCCTGATTAGTTATAGCTAGTGAGATCTTATTTAAAGAGGACATCATACCTACACTGTGTATGTTGGCGAAACTTAAATATGAACTAGACCATGGACTGTCTAATACTGTAAAGACTGAAGATCTCGTAGCATATCAAGATACAAAGTTTTGACATGAGGGAAGTTTGGCATTGGATAAAAGAAACAACATTTGTTTACCTTAGGAACTTTCAGGAATAGATGGCAACCAAGCTGTGGTTGTCACGATCTAAAAATTTATATTTAATTACCAAAATTGAGAAGTTCTTTTGTGGGTAAAGCTCTGGTTGCACCAGATTGATTGATTATCTGACCAATTTTTAAGTAAAACACCAGAAATACAGGGTTTATAAGTAGACTTAAAGTAAGTGCAAGTAGATCCGCCAGCCAAAATTAAGATCTTATGCAGTTTATAACATTTTTAAAGTCATTCAGAACACGTAGTCATGCCTAACTCTAGAAATATTTCATTATGTTTTGTCCTCCAAAAAAGGACTATAGCAAGTGTCTCACAATAGAAAGTGACCTATTTTCCTGAAAGAAAAAAAAAAAAGGTATCTCAAAACTAAACTACTTTTAGCATTAAATCACTTACAGCTACAGAACTATACAAATGACCATTCTGTCATTCTTAAGTCACTACCAAGCAAAATCAAATGATAATATCATATTGGCCATTGTACCTTGAGGAAAGGTAGGATCTGATTTCAGATCTCAAAGATACTACTGGAAAGGAAAATACTAGTAAGCAATCCTGAGTCTTAACTGCAAAGTTTGAGAGAGTAGTTTTTCCGCTCTCAATAATGAGTGGTTTTGGCCTGGAGGGATTTTGGCATGTATCGTCTAGGAGTTCTTTACTAAAATTTGCGACAGAATATAAAAGAAAAAGGACAGGAGAGATAATGTTCTTAGATAAAAAGCAGACTGTTACCCTGACACTGTATTCCACAGTCTTAGACTGTGCTCAGAATGTGGCACTTGTAATAAACAGTGAGTTTCACAACCTCAGTACGAACTAGTAGCCTTCATATTTTTAAATATTATCACTGAAGTGTTAAACATATGAAGTAGTATGAATATAATTTTTCAGTGAGGCTTGATACATACATTGAATACTGGCTTACTCTTCACTGATAAACTTCATGGACAAATTGGGCAAAGATTTGCATTTTTGGTTTATTTGTTGTTACTTACTAATTTCATTTCCTTTTGGTGTGGGTAAATTTTCATTACAAATGTCAGATAAATGTTGACTAAATTTCTTTCAAATAAAAGTTGTTGTGGGTCTCAAGTAATAAAGTGTTAAAATGAGTGTTAAATTGCAGTTCTTGACTATAGCATTTAAGTAAAACACACAGACATTTTGTAACGAAGAACTGTTTTTCATCAAGAAAACTATTAAATAAATTATCATATCTGTAAAATGAAATCAGAATTAGAATTCGCTCTGAAATAATATATGAATACTTGATTAAGTTACAAAATACTCATCTCTGAGAATTATTCTAATTTTATTTTCTGAAAAAAAAGCAGTTAGAGAAAAAATAAATTACATTGAAAACAAAAATTAAAGATCAGGTTCACTGCTTATAGTAGGAGGGTGCAGTACTACCAATTCCATCAGAGTAACAACTCCTGTTTCAGCAACGAAATGGACTGCAAATATTTTCTGTTTCAGCGGTCTGACACATATCAGTGACCAATCTTGTTTGTCTTGCAGTCTAGAATGTCATAAATGAAACCTTGTTTTTGCTGTCCATGTTGAATTTTACTGACACTGCTGAATTTTTTCTACACAGAAGGTGGCCACAATGTTCTTGTGTACATATTGCAGGTAAGTAAGGATAAATCAGAAGCTCCTTGCAATCATCTTGAACAACAGGAAAAAAAGAAAGTTGGATCTTTAAAATGTTTACATTAGTTTTGATGAATGTCCCAGTGATTTGCAATGAATTTTTGCTCTTAAGTTTTTAGAGGATGTTAGCATTGTGCAGAGATATCAGCTTGCATTGACTGTAATTGAATTAGCCTTATGAATTGTCTATAGTCAGAGAGTGATGCATCATGACGTGCTCCCTCCTCCTCCTACTCAAGGCATAACCACTAATGGGGTTTGTGATGCCTGGATCCAGCTTGCCTGGACTTTAGAGGACAGAACACAACAGAAAAGGCAAGGACTGTCTGGAATACTGGCCCAGAGGTCTTGCTCATACGCAGATATGACTATAAGTCAGTTATCTTCCTCCATAAATAGTGGACAGCCTAGGGCCCATTGAGCTCTCCTGCATAGCAGCAGGCTTCATGCTGGGCGGTCCCCTTGAGTAGGGATGCCTATCAAGGTTACTCCTTGAGGTCAAGAAATTCCTTGTCATAAGTTTCTCAGTGATTAATAGCATGCTAAATTCGAAATCTTATCTAAGTGATATAAAGGCTTGATTGTACATACATGATCCTTTAGACATAAACCATTGTCTGGGCCTAAGATTGGATCCAGTCACACGTAGACTCTTCTCTGAGGAGAACACATGGACTTCCTTTCTGGAGTTCTCTTGCCTTGAAGGGTTTCTGTGGCAGTCTTGTCTTCCCCTGTCCTCTATGCAGTATCTTGCCATCATTGAATCTTGTTGCATTCACCATTGAACTCTATTAACTCCTCTTTTCATATCAACAGAGTATATTGTTGCCTGCTTTAGGAGTGAAGTGCATGACTCCATCTGCAACACTAGTTTGACTGAAGTGTCATGATGGCTGACAGCGAAGTATAGTCAGCTGTTCTATGTCAAGACCCTGTGGCACATGTAACTGAGACAGCAGGGTGGCTGAAAGCAGTTAACGTGATTCCCACAGCACGGTTACATAAGTTTAGTTTCTCTTTTGCAAGCTCCATAAATATTTTAAACAGCTAGACAGCCAGTTAGAGTTTGTGACCCTGATGAATACTCAGATCCTATCAATCTGCGGTTGCATAAATTCATAAAAAGTACTCCAAGGGGATCTCACAGGCAAAGAAGAATATGAAGCTTGATTTACCTTCAGATTTTGCAGGTAGTGGGAGGGTGAGCAGGTCACTCGATAAGGCATAGTGGTTGCCTACTCGCTATTATTTATGTGTTGAGTTTATGAAGAATTTCCTAGATCATCATCTCATATGTTCCTTTAGCCCTGAAAAGCATCTCCTAAAAATGGGAGCAGTGAGATCATGAGAATATACTAACTCTTTGATAAGAAAGCTCCCCCTTAGTTTATTCAGCCAGAGAGTGAATGTAGATTTCATACATTCCAAAATGCTATATGCATTGCTCTTCTGATTATCAGTATTATTAATTTTCTGATGTGTATTTTCTGAAAATATATTGGCAATCTTGCATATATTTACATGTGATACAACAATAATGGTTCAGTGTAGATGTTACATGTGTGATCTATGAGATAATGAAGAATCTACAGGTTTAGTGAATGTTTCCAAATGCATTTAATCTTGACCAACACTCCTCTTTTTAGCTCATATGATTGTTAGATATTTCATTTTCTCATTTCATGAGATTGTTAGAATCTCATTTTCTTTTTGCTTGCTCACTTCTGAGGTAGAATACAGAATTTTGCAATTAAGAAAACTAACTTAACACTTACTCTATTTTTAGTTTGCCGTAAATTAAATGAATATTCCCCAATTTGAGTCTGTTTTAGCCATGATGGTAAGTGGCAAGTGATCTCCATGTCTTTATCTTAACCCATGATTTTTTTCATCCTACTTTCTCCATCTATCCAGTTGGGGGGGTGGGGGAGAAGAGCACTGGGTGGTGGTCTAACAGCAGACAAGGTCAACTCATCATTGTCTTGTTAATCTTGGTTAATCGGGATTGCAGATTTTGAAATAACAGAACAATTCAAAAATCAAAACTGATGGTTTTTGTTACAAAATCATACCTTATACAAAGAATATTAGTCTCTCTAAGACATTTCACTTAAATCTTTTGGAAAGAAATTTGGATAAAATAGTAAAACTGTTAGATAACATTATTGTCTACAACACTTTCTCTAATGCATATTGACTTTAAAAGTTTATGTATTGGAGTCATTAAACAAACACTTGTTCTCTTATTATGTTGCAGCTATACCCTACGAAAAATGCAAATATACTACATTTTCTTTGGCAAGTTAGATTGTCTTAATGTGTTGTAGATCAGTATTAAGATATTATTTTTATAAGAACATCAGTGGTAGGTAAAACTTCTTCAGGAACCTATAAAGATGCCTTAGAAATTCACCATAAAAAGATTAAATTATATTCCATATAACGATTTTAGAAATAATCCAAGAGGGATGAATTAGTACTACAAAAGAATATTATTTGAAACAAAGCTAGTTGGTCTTGCTTTTGAGACTTATTGTCTGGGTGACTTTTTAAAAATGTCTTGCAATGCAAGAAGCTGAACTTAATTACTAGTCTGAAAGTATCTGCTTTACTGGCCTCTGATGTGTTTGTAAATATAATTTGCCTGATAAATAATATCCCTGCCTTCTGGTATAATTTTGTTTCCCCAAGCAGTCAAAAGTCATAGTATTTACCTCCTAACAAAAGTAACAAACATAATCAAACACAAGACTTCAGATTTTATTTGTAAAATTAGTGTATATTTGAGTCTATTATTTTTGCTCATTGCTTCTGAAGTATAGTAACAGGATCCTTAGGACTAATCTATCTAAAAGCAGCTTAATACTCTTAAAATGGTTCCGACCTCATGGTGTGTACCCAGACTCATGGTCCTGATTTCTGCCAGCATGTCTGGTGCTGTGCCTTGGCTGATCAATCACTATCTTCATAGTCTTCTTTCACTACAGAAGCACATCCTGTTTGCCTTTGTACCCAACTTCCCCTTTATTTTGTTAGTGCTGCCAAGTTTTCAGTTATGAACACCAACATGCAATTTCTTTCTCCTGTCTGTGGAGAAATTCCATTTACTCAACTACTGAGCTTTGAAGATTAGAGCAAAAACTGGTTTTTTTCCAGTGCCAGAAGAGGCAGAGTAATTCGGATAATTGACTTCCTTTCTTAGACATGCATCATTCCTTGCTGAGAGTGCCTAAAAGAAATGGGGCACATGGCTTGTGACGTGCTGCTGAGGAGCAGAGGTAGCAAGAGATCAGACTATAATTGTTAATTTGTTGTTAGTCAGGAAGGGAGAAATGAGTGTGGTAGGTACAAAACTAAGGTTCACTGGAGGGAAATCTCACCACGATCTATTCAGATACTGATTTTAGCAATTAAATTATTCACATATAACCTTCTTATGAACCATTTAGGTGCTGGAGCATGTCCAAAGAAAATTCTAGACAACAAGTCTTATAATTAACGGCCAAAGGAACTGGGGTTGTTTAGCCTGGAGAAAACTAGGCTGAGGGGAGATCTTATTGCTCTCTACAGCTACCTGAAAGGAGGCTGGAGAGAGATGGAGGTCAGTTTCTTCTCCCAAGTAACAAGTGATAAGGTGAAAGGAAATGGCCTCATGCTGTGCCAGCTGAGGTTTAATTTGGACATTAGGAAAAACTTACTCATGGAAAGGGCTGTCGATCACTGGAACAGGCTGCTCAGGGAAGTGGTTGAGTCCCCATCGCTGGAGGTATTTAAAACTATTCTATGATTAAAAACTTTCAGAAAACTAGTCCATCATATGTTATAAAGCAAGATGGCATACTTAATTTTCGTCTTCTTTTGTTATAAAAGAATCTTCTGTGCTTTCTCTGAGTCAAAGATACCATTATTTTTCTTCCATATTCCAAAGCATCTCAAATTAGAGATGAAAAAAGCACAAAAAATTAATTCTGAAAAGCAAATAAATTAATTATGCTAAAAACCACTGTAAATAAGTTTAGAATTCAGTAGTTGCTCTTTAAAGTGCTACATATTATTTGAGAAAATATGCAATATTGATTTAATTAATTTACTATGATGCTTGTACAAAAGCTACCAGCTGTTTTATAAAACTTGTAAGAGTATAGCTCACTCTTGTGATTTTTCTAATGGAGTACTATGATACTACAACTGTACATGAGTACATATGCATCACTAATCCCTGTCTTGCTCAAAATAAGGCTGTTCATATGAATAATGTTTACACATTTTGCTTCTAAATAGGAAACCAGACAATAAAAAAAGAGAAGTCAATGCAATAGAAATTAATAATAAAACAAAATAAAATCTACTAGAAAGAGGAGAAAAGCTGCAAAAAATACCCCTGCTCCAGGATCCGAGCTCAGATTTTTAAACAGCTGTTTCTCTATTCTGGACTATTTTTTCTTGCATCTTTCCTACATGTAAGAAAACTATTAGCTAGCCTTTATTAAGCCCTGACCCTGCAAATGCTTGGAAATATGAACAAAGTTTATGGGAAATTGCATTGCCAACAAAATTAAAACCCCACACTTTTGTATGAAGAATTAGCAGTATTGTGATGTTTTGTGTTTTTTATTACGGGAAACTTTTGAATGAAAGATAGTAGTAAAGTTAAAAGATTCCCAAACAAACATAAGCCTCACAAATTATGGGAAAAAATTACTTTTTTATAGTAAACATGAATTTTGTATCTTTAACCAAAAAGCATTTAATCTGAAAAAAAATAACCCAGCTCCTCAAGATATCCGTGTTCAATTCAGTTTGTACATTTGCCTGTTATCAGTATATCATTATTTCCAGTGTATTGAAAAGTTTATATCTGAAGAATGCTTTTTATTTGAGGCAAAGAAAAAAAAAATGGGAGGGGGAAAAAAAAGAGCCCTGTTTTATAGCAGCTATTTAAATGTCATATAAGATTTGATATTCTGAAAATACAAGTGCGTCCTTCATGGTGATGGACCTTGTACTGTTTTAAAAACCCCAAGTCCTGACTCCTAAATCCCTAGTAAAGTAACTCTTTCTGAGCAAGTGGGGAAGTAACAACGATTGGCTAGTCATATCTACTGGTATTGTGATTATACGAGTGTTGGCAGAATCAAATACACAGTTTCAAAAGTGATTCATTTTATGTGCATGATTTTAAATATTCATAATTCAAGACTTATTCTTAGGTTTCACAGTACTCAGTCAAGCAGACAACAGCTTGTAGAGGGACCACAGAGAGTTTAAATCCACTACCCTTAGTTCAAACAAAAAGCCCATACAGTCTCTTTGAATGACCATCTCTCTACATGGACTTTGTTGAGTATCATCATATTGCTGTTGGCCCATTCCTCTCTTCTGTTTTTGTCCTTCTGGGTGGCAGCCCTGCTCTTGTGTGTATTGTCTGGGACCTTCCTCAGATTACATGGCTTCACCAGGGGTAAGTTGTGCCTGACTAATTTAGTGGCCTTCTACGACAAAGCTACAGCACTGGTTGACATGGGAAAAGCAACAGATGTCATTTTCCTGGACTTGTGCAAGGCGTTTGACACTGTGCCACATGACATCCTTGTCTCTAAGATGGAGAGACACGGATTTGACAGATGGACCACTCAGTGGATAAAGAACTGGCTGGATGGTCGCACTCAAAGAGTTGTGGTCAATGGCTCGATGTCCACATGGAGACCAGTGACAAGTGGAGTTCCTCAGGGGTCTGTTCTGGGTCCAGTGCTGCTCAACATCTTTGTCAGCGACATGGATGACGCCACTGAGTGCACCCTCAGTAAGTCTGCGGACGACACTAAGCTGTGTGGTGCTGTGGACTCACTTGAGGGAAGAGATGCCATCCAGAGGGACCTTGACAGGCTTGAGAAATAGGCCAGTGCAAACTGCATGAGCTTCAACAAGTCAAAATGCAAGGTCCTGCACCTGGATTGGGCTAATCCCAGGAACAAATACAAACTGGGCACAGAGTGGGTTGAGAGTAGCCCGGAGGAGAAGGATTTAGGAATGTTGATAGAGGAGAAGCTCAGCATGAGCCAGCAGTGAACTCATGCATCCCAGAAGGCCAACCGCATCCTGGGATGTATCAAGAGAAGCGTGGTCAGCAGGTCAAGAGAGGTGATTCTCCCCCTTTGCTCTTGTGAGACCCCACCTCGAATACTGCGTCCAGTTTTGATGCCCCCACCATAAGAGGGACATGGATCTGTTAGAGCATGTTCAGAGAAGGGCCACAAAGATGATCCAGGGGCTGGAGCACCTCTGCTATGAGGACAGGCTGCGGGAGCTGAGCCTGTTCAGTCTGGAAAAGAGAAGACTTC
>NW_009721151.1:53036-81063 GCF_000703405.1 Apaloderma vittatum
ATTCTATGATTCTATGATTCTATGATTCTATGATTCTATGGTTATGGCATTTGCAAACTTTATGAGCAAGCACTCCATCTCCTTCTCCAGATTATTGACAAATGCATTAAACGGGACACTTTCACAGAACATGTGTTCTTCTTGTATAAAATAGCTGAATACTTTTTAAACCACAGTTTTAGTAGAAAAATGGCAGAGAAACTCTGGTATTATTTTCTTGTGTTTCTTTGTGGCTTCCAATTTGCAGAAGAAAATCTGTAACAAAATATTCATACTTATTTAAGCAATCTTGTACAAAGAGGGAGAGAGAAAGCTACAGAATCTACTTGGAGGTTTCTTTGAAGTTATTAATGAAATTAACTGCCACTGACTTTATATGATATTTTACAGAATGGTTTTTCGAATATTATTATACAGATTCACTTTTTTCATATAATGTATTGTGATATGCAATTTTAATATGTTTTGCAACATACAGATCTCAGTAGAATCTCTGGTGATGTCTTTTATATCAACTTGTCCTTTGGTCAAAATCAGTCAGTGCAGCCAAACTGTAATTATAATCTGCTGATACAGTCCTAAGGAAATTATCCACTGTTTTAGAAGCACCCTGCATGCCCATTTACATTTAGTTGAGGTCAAGGTCCAGTACATTACCTTTACTGCATATTTTACATTTACAATTAACCTATATTAATGATTTTATATCTAATAACCTTTGTATACAAGGAGTTCACTCACTGAGTGGGAATTTAAGGAACACCTGTCATCTTTGTATTGTCTCATAAACCAATGGGAATCTCAAGCTGGTAGTAAATGCATCATATTACACAGAACAGTCTAAAGTGCAGTCATCCACTGATCAAAAGATCTCCAAATTTATTGCCTCAAAATCTGTAGGTGATATTCAATCAAGATGTACTTTTATTAGTTTTATTTACAACTGAGGGAAAGAAGATAATTTTTAAAAAATTTTACGTCTTTCAGATTGGGTTTCATGAAGCCATTGAAATACTAAGACTTCCCACTGACTTCACACAAGTAAAGAATGTCCATTTGTCCAAAAACATCTAAGTGGTTTCACTTTGCCATGTTGTGTATCTCAAAGATATATCAAAACAAAAAAAAAGTATTGTACAGGTCAATGTTACTTAATGTGTATGTCGTAAAAACGTTTAGGCCACAAAACAAAGCCACACTATCATAAGACTCTTGTGTTCATTTCATCTACTATGCAGACTGTAAACATCTTAATGACTGTATTGACAATAACTAAAGGAATCCCTTTCTTTCTTCCATGTTTTTTACTGTTCAAATCATGCTAGTTCTTATCTCAACAGTAATTATTTACTGTGTCTTGCATGTGTAATTATTTTTTTCATAAGTGTAGCCCTCAAATTCAAAAGGAGTTTGCATTTTTTTGAGATAGTTGCCAGTTCAACATTTGGTTTGCTTTATAGTACCTTATGTACTTGGAAAATAAAGCTATTCGTTCCTGCCAGATATGTCAACCAGTTGGACAAATCTTACCTATATCAACAGTAATGAAACAGCCAAAGTACTTCATAGGTATATGCAATGTATTATTTGGAAGGAAAAAGAAAGTCTTCTAATAGGGCAACTTTTGCACACAGAATTCTTCCTCAGGTTTGTTTATAATATTTTTGTAAAAATGTAGGTATAAGTCTCATTTAGAAATATTGATTTATGTATGAAATTCCCATTAAAAGAATATATCTAGATAATACTAAACTTGAAAATATTTAAAAACTTCAGAGTTAAAATAGTGGTCAAGTTTAATTCAAATCACTTATTTTTTCATCTTTTGATAAGTACATATGGATTAAGGAAGAAAGACAAAACGAAAGGTCCTCTGAGCCCATGCTGTAAATATGTACTCTTTCCAGGTAATGAATTCTAGTTGTAACTACCTTGTTAAAACAGAAGAATTTTAAGCTTTAGTTGTTTTGTGTCTTCTGATATCCTTAATTTAAACTTCAATTTTTTTTTAATTATCATACTTCTGAACTATATAATGTCCTGCTTAAGAAGTAAGCCCTTCTTTAGCAATGAAGGGTTGGATCTCAAGCTCATTTTGAGGTTACAGGGAATGTTAAACCAGAGCAAGATCTATGGATTATACAGCAGCTGATCATGTAACTAAATAAATATGAATCAAAATTTCAGTTAAACTTTATTCTGTCACTTAGTGACTTGTGAATGTTTCACTCAGCCAAAAATAACTTTACTGGCTCCTTTTCTATCTCCATTATTCTTAGCACTTCTGCTTTCCTGTTTTTCCCACCACACAAGAGTACCGAGGCTGCTCTTGCCATCTTTTCCACCTGCTTGCTACAAAGGCTGTTAGAAAGACTAGTGAAAACACGGGCAAGACAGTTCTGTTCCTGTACCATTACCATGTAAACTAGGATCTCCAATACCTGGAAAAAAAACCTCGTTAGCCGAGGCAGACCTTGACTTTCAGAAGATGGGGACCATGGAACCTGTTGTTACAAATTCTTTCCTCTAATCTTTTATCCAAATGCCTTTTTCAAAATGCTGCAAAAAAAGATAAGCAGATTAATGAAAAAAAAATCTTACTCTAACAGATTATCAATAGGGAAATCTGCTTTAGTTTGCATTTCAGTGTCAACTACTATTTTGACAAAGTTAGAACGAATGACAAAAAGACCATTTCAGTGGAACTTGCCACTCTCAGTGGTGGTATAAGCTTTTTTGTAGTTAACAGAATGACAGATGGGTTAAAAGGTTTAGTAGTGGGAACTTGAATCCATAGTTATGAACTTCAAGAGAAAATTTCAGACATATTATTCTATATATAATTTTTAAAAAATGTGAAATTATTTATTATATCTTCTGATTAAGACAGAATTAAATATCTCAAATTTTAAATATATCTTTATTGTTCTTTACTATATTAAGAAAATTACTTTTAAAACTATCTCTAAGAAAATATTTTAGGTTTTCTTGATAATAAACAGTGAGTTTCACCACAATTCCTAGCTTAGGACAGTTATGTAAGTTTCTTTATAAGTAATGGAAAGAAAAGGGAAGATACAGAGGACAATTCATTCCACCAGAAATATGTAAGGTGGGTGGGATGAATTCCTCTTTAAAGATCTTTCTGGAGAATTTGGAAAAGTTTTGGGCACCTAGCTTTTAGACAGGTACTGTCAGAGAAAGTGAATCCAAACCCAAGGTTTCAGCAAGTACAGATTATGACTCACAGTGGGATAAAAATTCTTGACACTATTCTGCTTTGTGGTCTGATACGTCATTATCTGTGTAGACTAAGCTAATAGTGAAGTTTTTACCTGACACATGGTGTCAGGTACATACTGTCAGCTCTGAATTCCAGTATCTTTCTGCATTGGCTTTTCCCAGATTTTATGTGTAATTTAATTTAATTAAAGTCAAATTTTGCCAAATTAACCTTACTTAATATTTATTTTTTTTTTACCACTAGATGTTTCTTATTCTTATTTCCCATCCTAGCAGGTGTTCACATTACCTCCAAGTCAGTACCTAAGATTATAGTAACATATGATTTTATTATTTTCAGTGGGAAATGAGATTATTGATGACAGAACATAATTTAGGACACAGTGTACTTCTGAAATTATGCCCATTTTTAGAAGTACTTCAATGTCAGCAATGTAATGTATACAATGTCTTGGTTTAGTACCGTGGATTTCACCTGGGAATAATTTTGAATTTTACTATAGGTCATTAGTGTTATTTAGGAAATAGTATGCTTTAGTGTTTTATATTAAACTTTTATAAAATGTTATGGTGGAATGCATTTAAAGATAATATTGACTCACAGCTCAGTGGGTTGATTGTTTTTTCATGGGACATTGCAAGTAAAGCCATTTACATCTTGTGCAATCTTTAAGTATATATATTTAAAACATATTTACTGCAACTATTACATTTAAAGGAAATCTAGCTATGAATCTTTACAAATTTTCTTTGAGATAAAGCAAATTTAAAAAAAAATATTCTAAAGATCCACTGTGCATAAATGTCACAGAAATCTCACTGACGAGATAGAGCTTCCCTAGTACTCAGAGAGGTGAATGATTCAGTGTGGAAAGAGATGTACTGCCCTGTGAGTGCATGGTGTGCTATCAAGTATTCAGTGAAGGCAAATCTGTCTATTGAAGCAATGCCCACACTACTACTGTGGAATTTTTATTTAATCCTTATAAATTCAGATTATGCATACAAGCAGAAGTTTGTCAACTACTACAATGAGATTCAAAAAGAATGTACCAGAATAGCAGCAGGGACAGTTCCTCTGGTAGGTAGTCCAGCATTAGATCAACATCAGTGTGTTCTCTTAAATCTGGATTCTAGAGTATATAGAGGAATCTTCTATGGCTGTATCATTTTAATGAAGCAATAACAAGAACTTTTAAAGAAAAAAGAAAACAACAAGATGTACAGAAATAAATACTAAAGGAAAAGCAAAGAATGAAAAATCCATGTATGTTTAACATTATGGTACTGAGCAGATACATAATTTTGTGAATATTCAATCCAGTCAGTTGCATAGTTCACATAAAATATCTATTTCATCATGTCTGTTTCTTAGTATAAACATGGAATACTTAACCTTAGATAAATACAACTTTACTTAAGAATTGTGACAGATTGCCTTTCTAGATCCTCCAAACAAGCTAGGCAGTAAAATACCAGTGTCTTAAAATGTATGCTTAGAGAAGTCATCTGCTCTGAATGTCATAACCATGGCAGAAATCTCCATAACAGGGGGTCTTTAGGGACAGATTTCCAATACAATGAAGATTTTCCTTTTGTGGGTCAAGGATGCTACATATCTTTGGATCTATTTAGAGTCCTATGTACCTATAAATATTTCACTTGGATATGTTAAAAGGACATACACAACACTACAAAATATGGTATTCTGCCCTACAAATTATGGTAATTTACTGTAGAAATATAAACTCTGATCTCATATATAAACCCCGAATCACACAGAATCACAGAATGTCAGGGGTTGGAAGGGACCTCTAAAGATCATCTAGTCCAGCCCCCCCACCAGAGCAGGATCACCTACAGCAGATCGCACAAATACTCATCCAGGCTGGTTTTGAATGTCTCCAAAGAAGGAGACTCCACAGCCTCTCCGGGCAGCCTCTTCCAGTGCTTCATCACTCTAACAGTGAAAGAGTTTTTCCTAACATTTTTACAGAATCTCCTATGTTCCAGTTTGTACCCATTACTCCTTGTCCTGTCATCGGACACTGCTGAAAAATTTGTTTATTTTTTAGCTCAGATTACAAATAGTTTAGCTACTGTATGGAAATCTAGAATAGCATGTCTTGGCTTTGTGAAAGCCTCAAGTTTTTTTGACTAATATAGACTGAGTGAGGAAGAAGAAAGGGAATCTATGTGAGTCTTTTCCAGAAATGAAGAACACCTGCACAGACTGAGTTTAACTACTGAGCAAAGAAGACCTGCAAGCCTGCAGTGCTCATCAACAGGAATAAAGTATCTGTTTTTCATTCACAGCTATTAATTCTGCATCATCTCTTCCATAACTGACACTACCCTAGACAGGTCCCCAATATTTCAATCCACAACAAAAGGCAATAAAAAAGAAGTCTTAGAACTGAGGAACTAGACTACCTTAGAAAGAAAAAATTTCTATTCATTCTAACAAGAAATGCTGTGTTGTGGTCTCCCAGCTATATTAGAAAAGTGGTCTGCAGGTTGGGCACAAAGAAATCCATTTTCTTTCACAGCTACATACAAGCTGATGAACTCAAAAGGTCACACATCTTGAGCATGCATATCGGTGTTAAATATTGCTTTCAAGAATGGTTCATGAATAAGTGTCCTGGGCAGCCAGATGGCACCTGGTTAATGGCATAAAAACAAAGCAGTCTGAAGAAGTGGATGAAGTGAAAGATAACACTGTCTCCTGTTTGGAAACTTTTATTGTGTCCAAAATTATCTTAAATAGGCATCCCAATACGTTAACATATTCATATTGTCTTTTAAGAAAGGTCATTTAATGAGAAATATTTCCTTGGTAAATAACTCGTGGACAGAACTGGAGAGTCACATCCTATGGCATTGTTGGAGCAGGGACTGACATCCAGGGCTAGGCTGAAGTGAGAATTTGGCCAGAGGCCCAAGGAAAGGATCAGCAGAAATAGGCAGGCCCGTGTAGTTCCCTCAGGGCCCTGGCAAACATCTGAATAAAAATGGTGAGGAGTTTCCTCAGCTAGGGTCTCTTGACTTGATGAAGTTAGTGAAGCTCTGCTAGATCTAGTTTTACGACTTTGTAAGTGCAAATTTCTGTTGGGGTTGTTGAGTTTTGAACAGCTTGAAGTTTTTGCTGCTTCAGTCATGGAACAATCAAGTTTAGTGAAATTAAATAACAAGGTATGATAGTATAGTAAAGTCAGTTTTGTGCATTTGTCTGCATGACCAAAAAGTCTTGACATCTTTTTCTCACTTTTGCTATAGGAACCGTATTACTATAGGAAAATCTTATAAAGTAAAAAAGCCTCCATATTTATTCCTAATTATTTATTTCAAGAGTATAAAATGTAAGTTACTAGCATTTTAAATGAAAAATTAAGGAACAGAATAAACATTCTTCCACAAACAATTTATTAGAGTTTAAAAAATCATGTTTTGCAGAAGTATATTTCAATTTTTTCTCTTATGTATACTTCTCATTCACAGGTGTAAGCTCTCAAAAAGGAAAGTTGAAATTCTTTGTATGAATAAGTGTATAACCTTTTGTAGTTATGTTAACATTCACAATTATGAGATCAGTCGTCACCAGTAAAATACCTCTGTGTCTAAGTAATTCAGTGACTAATATCTCTTGCCTTTCAGAAGATAACGTCTAAGGATACTATCAAGGTGTGAAATTTTCTCAAACGAAAAAGAAAGAGAGAAAGGACAAAAATAACCAATGTGTATTGTTTTGTAGTAGAAGGACCAGAGGAGGGGCTGGTAGGACATTACCTGTGCAGAAGTGTGTCCCTGCAGTGTTAAAAGGTAAGTAGTGATACCTTTACCCACCTATGTTTGTCAGTCACTATTCATCAGTGAGGTGAGATGAAATAAGTCTCCCACTCTGTCCTTATATTGTTGATAAAATGAAAATATGAAACTAAAATTACTTTGCCAAGGCACAGTCTGTTTGCAAAAACTACTGACAGAAAAATACTTTGGGTAGTCTGGAAGACTCGAGTAGTGAAGCCAACTGCACTCCATTAGTGACATGATTACTGTGTTTTGCAAAATGCCTAGATGAAACGTCCTGTGATTCCTTTGCCAAGGATCTTGAACTTGGCTAGGTAGACCTGTTCTTAATTCTTTCTGTGATGCTGACTGTACAGTCTATTTACTCACTCCCTGTTCATCTTTCTTTTGCAATTTAATTGAAAGAAATAGGATTAGTTGGCTCATTCTATGCAGAAGGTGGTTGTTCTGGGTTGTTTCAAGACCCTGACGTTTTCCTCTCTTTTGTTTACTGTGGGAGTCACCACCTAATTTAAAAGACCTCATTATCATTATGCTCTGAGACAAAATTTGTAGGGAGATGTAGCAGCTGACAAACTGATAGAATTGGAAATAAGCTTTCAGGAACACAACCTTTGTTTAAGTCTTAAAGAGAAACAGCAATCTCTCAAACTAGCAACATGTTGAGAACAGTTTTTCCGTGTTTGTCTCTATTGTGCTCATCAATTAGACAGAATAAAAACTTAGTAGCTGCAGACCAGGGACCTTTGTAACAGGAAAAATGTAATGGAAAAAGCTGATAGTTTCTGCATGGCAAGAAAGAGAGATTATCTGTCTTGAGGATGGAATGAGTAAGGTGGAAAGTCTAAACTTATGAAACAGACATTTCAAATGACTTCATGTTTTTCTCTCCCCTAAAATTCAGCTGAGTTATGAATTTTAATTATCAAGATCTTTGAAGATATTCTGCTGAATTCCATTCAATATTAGCACTGAGAAGTCAAGATACTTTATGAAGGATGTTCCTCCACTGGTAACTATGCATCTCTACCCTCTAGTGCATTTTTTTTAAGTTCATTTAGTTATGCAATAGCTTAATTTTCAACAAAATTATTCAACAGGCTATGTGGCATTCTTATACTTCATATATATGGATTCTGAAAAAGATTTTAGTAAGATCAGGGATTGTTTGAGTGTTAGAAGAAATCCTTGTTCAAAGACAGGATCTTCCTTTCAGTGATTATCTATCACTGCTTATTTGGGAGGAAGTAAATACCAGCATACAACAAAGTAAGTTCAGTAAAAATGTGGTATTCTTTTGCACTTCCATCAGTTTACAAACAGAGCACCATTTCTTCAGAGAAAGACCTTATATGAGCAAAGCTAGTTCTCAGATTTTTTAGACTTCTAACAGAAACTAGCTCTAACTCTGGGATGTGTCATCAGCACTGCAGTCAAAATTAGAATAATAACATACAAATTATTATGTATAGTATTGACAAACAATAGTAGAAGCTCAGAAAAAAAGAGTTTGCAGTATATAGCTAAAGACTTAGATATCAGTACTTCAATTTAGAATAATACCCAGCAAAATAACTCCTTAGTATAATAGTGTTTTATTAGTAGGTGAAACTAACCTCCTGGTCCTTGACAGAAATTTAATAACTTTGTTACTTGCAAAGTAGGCGGCAATAGCCAAGCTACATAAAAAATTATTATAATCCTTGCCAATTAGCTGTATATCTTTTGAGAAAGAAATTTTAACAATTTTGCAATTGCAATGATCATGGTAAGCCAAATCTCTAAAAATTATTTTCTAATCCCATTGATTTTTTTTTTCAAATTTTAAAGATATAAATGAAGTAACATAAATCCCTTTGGTTCTTGAAAAATGGTTATTTCAGTAAAAAAAAGGCAAAAGAATTGATTGTCATGGCAGTGCACCTCTTCAAACCAAAATAAAGAAAACCCATTGGAGGATTTTAGTTTTGTTTTTAAAGTATATATAAAAATTAAAACTAGAAATATTAATTCAAAATAACATAATCAAAGACTTCAATTAAAATAAAAAAGACAGGAAGAACACAGCTGTATGTTATGAGGGATTTTCAGTAAATATAAAATGTAATTAAGATAGATTTTTTCCCCCCATACCAATTTGTGTTTTTAATTTTTCAATTGACAATGGTGTCCATCAAAACAGTAATTTCCTCAGGAAAAAATATCTGCAGTTCAGATTTCAAGAAACCACTTCTGTTGTGAGAGATTTGTCTAAATGCCAGCACTCTGTTTTTTTTCTTTTTCTCTCTCACTGTCTGCAAATGTCCAAAGTGCAAAAAAAAAAAAATTACTTAAAGTATCTAAATTATTCTAATAGCTTCAAGAAGCAAATTCAGTATAAGGGTTCTCATTAGTAATTGAAAGGATAGTACTTTCATTTATGTTTATTGGTCTTAGTAGTTTTTTGTTGTATTAATTTTGGTTTTTTTTCTTTACTGTGTGTATTTCATTATGTTAAACTAAAAGCCTGTGTTCCTGCAAGCACAGGATATAAAATATTTACAATAATGTTTTAGTTTAGTTCAGGTCTATAATTTTGAAGCAAATCTCCAAATTATCCTCACTTAGCACACAGGCTTAGGTTCACATCACACAGTGGTTTTAGAGAGTGTCAATTGGATTCATTTTGGATGAAAATGAGGACAAACATGGGACGGTAATCTCTAACAGCTAAAATTACTTCAATCCAAAGTACCAATCCAGAACTAGCAAAAGTAAGACATCATATAAAATGGATATTGGATCTTTAGTATTTACTGTTTCAATCTGAAAACTAGTAGCTGCACTAATTACTGGTGTAGAAATACACATTAAATACTCCAAGTAGAAAACTGGCACAGAAGCTAAGAGGAGTGGTTGACACACCAGAAGGCTGTGCAGCCATTCAAAGAGACTTAGACAGGCTAGAGGGCTGGGTGGGGAGAAATCTTATGAAGTTCAACAAGGGCAAGTGTAGAGTTTTGCACTTGGGAAGGAATAACCCCATGTGCCAGTATAGGTTGGGGACTGACCTGCTGGAGAGCAGCGTAGGAGAAAGGGACCTGGAGGTTCTAGTGGACAGCAGGATGACTATGAGCCAGCAATGTGCCCTCGTGGCCAAGAAGACTAATGGCATTCTGGGGTGTATTAGAAGGGGAGTAGCTAGTAGGTCGAGAGATGCCCTCCTGCCCCTCTACTCTGCCCTGGTGAGGCCACATCTGGAATATTGTGTCCCGTTGTGGGCCCCTCAGCTCAAGAGAGACAGGGAACTGCTTGAGAGAGTCCATTGCAGAGCCACAAAGTTGATTAAGGGAGTGGAACATCTCCCTTATGAAGAGAGGCTGAAGGAGCTGGGTCTCTTTAGCTTGGAGAAGAGGAGGCTGAGGGGTGACCTCATCAATCTTTATAAATACATCAAGGGGGAGTGTCAGAAGGACAGAGCCAGGCTCTCTTCAGCAGTGTCCAATGACAGGACAAGGAGTAATGGGCACAAGCTGGAACATAGGAGGTTCCACAAAAATATTAGAAAAAACTTTTTCACTGTGAGGGTGACAGAGGACTGGAACAGGCTGCCCAGGGAGGGTGTGGAGTCTCCTTCCTTGGAGACATTCTAAAACTGCCTGGACGTGTTCCTGTGTGACCTACTGTAGGTGATCCTGCTCTGACAGGGGGGTTGAACTAGAAGGTCTTTTGAGGTTCCTTCCAACCCCTAATATTCTGTGATTCTGTGTGATTCTGTGATTCTGTGATTCTGTGATAGAATCATAGAATCATAGAATCACAGAATGCGTTGAATGGAACACTTAGTGGTCATCTAGTCCAACCTCCCTGTAGTAAGCAGGGACATCTCTAACTGGATGAGGTTGCTCAGAGATCTGTTAAGCCTGACCTTGAATATCTTCTGGGGATGAAGTTCTACCTCCTCTCTGGGCAACCTGTTCCAGTGTTTTAACACCCTCATAGTATAAAACGTCTTCCTAATGTCCAATCTAAATCTACTCTGTTCTAGTTTAAAACCATTGCCTCTCATCCTGTCACTACACACCTCTGTATACAGTCCCTCCTCAACTTTCCTGTAGGTCCCCTTCAAGTACTGGAAGGCCACTATAAGGTCTCCCTGGAGCCTTCTCTTCTCCAGGCTGAACTACCCCAGCTCTCTTTGTTTTCACAGGAGAGGTGCTCTAGCCCTTTGATCTTTTTTTCTGTGGACCTTCTCTGGACCCAGTCCAACAAATCCATGTCTTTCTTGTGCTGAGGACTCCAGAGCTGGGCACTGCACTACAAGTGGGATCTCATGAGAGCAGAGTGGCAGAATCATGTCTCGACTCTCTGTTCACTCTTGATACAGCACAAGATGCAACTGGCCTTCTGGGCTGCAAGTACTGGCCAGCCTTTCAGTCACCAGTGTCCTTTTTCCTCAAGTCCTTTTCCTCAGGGCTGTTCTCTAGCACATCATCCTCCAGCCTGTGTTTATAATGAGGATTGCCCCAATCCAAGTGGAGGACCTCGCACTTGGCCTTGTAGGTCCTCATAGGGTTCACATGGGCCCACTTCTCCAGCTTGTCCAGATCTCCCTGGAGGACATCCTACCCCTTTGGCATATTGACTGCATCTCTCAGCTTGATATCATCTGCAAAATTACTGAGGATGCACTCAATTCCATTGTCTATATCACTCATGAAGATGTTAAACAGCACTGGTCTCAGCACAGACACCCGAGGGACACCATTTGTCACCCATCTCCATCTGGACATCAAGTCATTGACTACTGTCTGGGTGTGACAATTCAACCAATTCTTTATCCACTGAACAGTCCACCCATCAAATCCATACATCTCCAACACAGAGAGAAGGATATTGTAGGGGACTGTGTTGAAATTCTTGCAGAAGTCCAGAGAGATGACATGCATTGCTACATTTAATGTCCACTCGATGTATAATTCACTCAAATGGAAATAACTTTAAAATTCTTTCCGTAAGCCTGACATAAGTATGCATCTACAGCATTTGTATTAAGGCTTAACATTACCATGCAAGCAAAAGGAATCTTTATCTGGGGGCTTTGAAAAGCATTTGGGACCACTATATTCCATCATTCAACCTTGAGTATACTTGGAATCCAGCTTCTCAAAGATATGCTTGCTTATTCGGTCTTGCAGTAGAGGCAGACCTTACTTTTAACCTGTCTATTTTTCAACAAAATCATGTCTGAGTTCCTTGTTTGACATTTAAGTGCCTTGCAGATTAAGTATATGAGTTCCTTTGCCTCTTGCATGGTGAAATAATGTGGTTCAACAACACCAGAAAATAATTTCTTAAGTATTGCTATTTTATTTCATACAGATTACTAATGTGTTTGTTTAGTACCTTTCACAGACTACATTCTGCCTGAACTTCAAAATAGTAAGCAGAGCTTCAAGATCAGTATGAGTTATGAAGAAAAAAAAACACCACCACCAAAACTAGCAGCCCCCCCCAAACATAGTGCATCATTTAGGGCAAAAAAAATTAAAGAAAACCTAGACGTATCCTTTTCATATTTAAACTTTAACTGTTCAAATTTTAGTAAGTTCCAGTCGTCCTAATTATTAATATTTCCTGGGGGAAAAAGAAACAGAATATACTTCTGTAATATGCTTTCTTTGTCTTTTTGAGATTCATATCCATCTCTTGTTATCAACCTGAGCAATATCTTTCACCTGTGAAGAAATCTTTAGTGGTTTTAACATTACTTTCTTGTAAGTTTGCCCAAAAGTGGGACTTTCAAATAAAAAGATTCTCTTCTCTGATAAGGGTGCCTTTAAGTAGTATTATTGCTGTCCTCTCTTTGCTTTCTGTTTTATTTAATCATGTTCTTTTATTTATATGTGTACGACCAGGCAATATAACACCGATCACATAAACTGTAGGTGATGCGTGTATTAAAACAGAACAAATTCTCTTTTTTCAATATAGCCTCTTTCCTTACATTGGGGCTGAATAGAAATTTTAATATTTGGAAAGGTGTTCTACTGTTAAATAATAGGAGGGAAACACAACAAAGTCCTGACATTGTTGTTATAAAAGATATAAAGCACATATAAAATTCACCGCTAGCAGAAAAGCCTTCCAACCTGCACAGGAATAGCTGGAATCATCAGGCCAAGGATACTCAGAGTAACATGTTCTAGACTAAGCAGTGGTATAAACCCCTTTGTGGCCCTTGGGAATAGAGTTTTAGGCACAGAGTAGGCAAATTTAGCAACAGAGTAGGCAACGTAAGTACAATAAAAATATTTTCTTTTATTATTGTTCCGTCCTTTCTCTAGCTTCATATATTCTTCTCCTTCGAGAACAGCCACACTAAAGGTTAGAGTTCAGTATGGCACTTCAGCAGGTGCCCACATGTAAATACTTGAGTAACCCTACTGAAGGCTACTGGTGTATTTAAAATTAGGCGCTTGCTGAAGAAGTGTATTGAATTAGGGCCTGAGTGATTGCACATGCAAATTGTAATTGATATCAACAGCAACGATAGGAATCCATTGTGGCAACGAGCTCGTTTGTCTATGCTTGAAAGCTCCTTCTGATTATTATACTCATTTTGTAAATGCAGACAATGAGAGTTACATATTTTGGACATGATAACAAAGCTATGAGTAAGAACACTGATTCCAGATTTTTTGCACCCTACATTTCTCTTTTGAAAAATTACAAAATCAGTACAACTGTTAATATAATAGTATTTTACAAATACTCCCTGGCTTTTTGGCAAATAAACTATAGCATGCATCAAGTGAGATATTATTGCCATATGCCAGCATCCAAATATTTACAGTGGGTTACTGTAAAAATGTTAGCATCTATTTCAGTACATTTATGCAGAAGAAAGGTCTAAACTCAAGAATTCTGAGCAGATTTTAAAGATTGAGTTGAATCAGAAAAGACACATAGAGGAACATCTGAACTGATAAAATTCTTGCAATTAGGCAATTTTAGAAGATAGCACCTGAAAAACCAATCTCAAGTCCTATAAAATTACATATTTTATACTGTAACCTTGCTGAGATGAGGAATGTTTGGATGGCACATGGAGGTAGGAGGTATGGAACAATTTACAAACACATGCTGCCTTCAAATTATAACACTCTCTTACTAAGCAATTATTTGCACATTGTCTCTGTCAGTATTGATTACACTAAATAAGTTGTTAAAAGACTGCATTTTATGAGAAGAACATGGTTCAATGGATAAAATTTTAATCTCTAGAAACAGAAAAGTTAATTGTGTGACTATTTGGAAATTACTATTAATTTGTTGAACTTTGGCTGAAATATATCTATAACAGATCACCTATACAGTTAAAATGATTGGCTAGCAATATGCTTTTGCAATGACTATACAGTTATGATCTAAATAATAAGTACAGACACAACATACAGATTAAGTATATATTTCGGAGAGATAAAAAATATGAATCATAGAATCATTAGTGACATCTAAGATCATCAAGTCCAACTGTCAACACAACACTACCATGACTACTAAACTATGTTCTGAAGTGCTATGTCTATATACTTTTTTAAAACCTCCAGAGATGGTGAATCCACCACTTCCCTTGGTAGCCTGTTCCAATCAATGCTTCACCACTGTTTCATTGAATAAAATTTTTCCTTATATGTGATCTAAACCTCTTTTGGCAAAGCTTGAGCCTGTTTCCTCTCTTCCTAGAAGGAAACAGTGTAGAACTAGTGATTTCTAAAACCTAATTCAAATCATATGATTTTCTGTGCAATTATTTGTGTGTGGGTTAACATCTGACATCAGTGCTGAGCCCCTTCCTCTATTACCTCACTAAATATAAGTTGTTTCACTGAATTCAGTAAAGATAAGAGGTCAGATCTAGAAACTAAAACAGTTTACTTGTGGGCAGTTGCACTCCGGACTGTTTAATTATCTGAAGGCCAGGTGTGTATTCTGCCCTGGTGTGTAATCCCAAGTCCATTCTGACACCTGAATTGAACATACCAATTTCTGTGACACTTGCCTTATCCAAAGAGATGAAGACAAGAAAATGCATCATGCTTACCATTACACTAGACTACTTGGAAGATGGAAAAATGATATTGTGCAATGGTCATCTAAATTCGCATGGCTTCTTGTTAGCTCTCAATCCTGCATGAGTACTAGCAAGTTAGAATTTAATATAACAGTTAACATACATTGAATAAGACGTACTTTGAATAGAACAAGAACTCCTCTGGTCTACAAGGCATGAAAAACATTTGGGCATGGTACAAGCAGTGCAAAGTGTTGTACAAACTCAGATCACTGGAACTAGTTGAGATGAAGACGAAATTGAAACTAGAAAAGTGATACATAATTTTAATATATTTTTTAAATTTTTTAATGATGTACAGCACCCTGCATACAGAGTGAAAAAACTCTCATATAATAGTTCTTTAATGTTGATGTATTCAAATTTCTCATGGTGACTTTGTATCATTAACTTCTTCTAAAAGGCAATTTAGAGAACCAGTTGCATCTCACTTGGAAGTGAAACATACTGGAAATAAGAAAAGGAAAATTACTTTCAAACTATGTAGTCCAAGGAATACAATACGCAAAAGTTGAATTAACTGTGGAAAAGATGATTGCACCTAGATAATATTTTAACTGTGTATCTTTTTGTAAGTCTGTAGAATAATGATGCTGCATTTGGAACATCATGGAATGGGAAGTACAAAGGTTTCATTGTTTGAAAGTCTTCTATGCTTCTCATATTTATATTAATATTAGTGACAGATAATGTCTTGGAACTATGTCGAAGGTTAGGGCTGGGGCGGCTACTAAAGGCCTTTACACCTGACCACCTCTCTCTTAAAGATTCATAACTGCAGGTGGAATTTTTAAAGCTAAATTACACTGAAAATGTTATTTGATGCTGTTCATTTACTAATTATTTACCTAATCCTGATTATGATGTGTGGAAATTGCAAGAAATTGGCACTTCTGATGTCTTTTATGAAAACAAGAAGAACTAATGTGTCTCCTTTTTTTTGGAATGGATCCAAAGTGGAATAATGAATTTAGCCACACTCGTTCCTTAAAATTTAGTGGAAATATTGATCTGAATTGTATGAGTTCTGAATATATATTATTCTGTTTGTCATCTATATAGAGATTATGGTGATTCTGAGTAGACATGTGTCCATACAGTGATAGGTGTAGCATGAGGCTATGTGATTGAAGACTTGTCTCTACACACTAGAAAGATCCCACCGCTGTGAAGGCAAGCAGGGGCACCCCAGTACCCCAGTCAGAGACACAAATCCCATCCCTGAACCATCACAGCAGTCCTAGGGGGCCCTCAGTCCCAGGAGCCCACCCACACCGACAGTCAGCAGGGGAGACTCACTGGGGCATCTCACAGTCAGGAGAGACACTGTCCAGGGTTATGGAGCTCATCACAGAAGAGCTTTTGGGACCGGTGAGAGAGGGATAGACTGAAGCAGTCTCGGGAGGAAAAACATGTGCGGAAATAGAGGGATAAAGTTGTAGAAGGGGCAGGTGGCATGTAAGTAAGGCTGATCAATGCATTTATGCTTCATTAGCACAATCTGTTCTCTCTTCTGATTAAACTTCATTTATACTGTTTTTTCTTGATGAGGCACTGTCTATTCTGCATACACATGTATGCATGAAGGTCTAGCAACTAAATTGTTATATGGGACCACAGGTCACAGGGTCACTTGCATCTGGGTAGCAGCAACTGGAGAGAAACTAGAATGCATGTGTACTGTGAGGGTATATATGTCAATGCATGTAATTGCTGGTGGACATCAAGGTGGGCTAGCTGGCAAATAAGAGTCCTGGGAGCCAGATATCAAAGTCATCATAAATTGTTGATCACTGGACAGATTAGCAGGTCAAAGTCAGCTGCTGAGGAGACTTTAAGATCTAGCAGTTGAGTGGAAGACCCATTTGGATGTGCCCGTCTGTACATTAGGCAATTGGGGACCAAAGAATAGAGAGGTCAGCCACTGGATAGACTGTGTCTAAGGTGAGCTGTAGAAGAGATCCATATTATACATACACATGCACATATTTTCTGTAATGGGCATTTGTCTTGAGCAGCCAGAAAGGAGAACGAGATGAAGCCATAACTGCTGCTTGCATTTGCCTAGATTCTGAATGTTGCATCTGTGTTTCTCTGTGTCTCCAGGCATGTCTGTATATATATATGTGTTGTCTGCATATATGCAAGTGTGCCTGCTAGAGATGCATGCTCAGTCTCTTACTTTTCACAACCAATACCTTAGGACATGAGATTGCTGGAGCTTGGTGTTTCTTGGGCATTCAGCAACTCCTGCTCTTAGCAGTAGGAATGACAGAAAAAAAAATATAAATTTGATTAACTGTGTGCACCACTTAAATGTTAACTAAATGCATATAAAATAGTAATAGATTCTGACTCCAATTTCTCTTCCAAGGTTTTTTTTACAATCTGTTGCTATGGCTGTGCATCACTGAATGCTACATATTGTCCCTCCTGATATCTGGCAATGGCCTTCTGCAGGATAATTTGTGCTACTGCAGAATGAAATTATGCAACTTGAAGCACGCCATTACCACTGCACAAGGTTTTCCAGATGGCCAGATATCAAAATGATTTGTGTATTGTCTGTGGCTGTTATGATCCAAATGTTATTAATCAACTGTAAAGAAGACAAAGATGAAAAGTCTGTGACCAGGTTCTCTGGGAATATTTGTTCTTCCTTGTGAGAATGTAAGTCCATCCTGTCTATCACAGATGAAAATAGCAGTTAGAGCTGACTAAATTTACAGTTTCCCGAAGGAAACTTCTGATTAATTCATATTTCTAACACAAGTGGAAAACTTACACTTATTAGATGGAACCAAGACGTTTACCTAGTAACAACAAGATTCTATTCATGTATTACAGAAAGTAAAAATAATGCTTTTTAGCATAAGATACAGAACGACCTTGCAGAAAACAAGGAAAAGAAACCAAATATCAGCTTGCCCCACAACACGAAATGGAAAATGCCATGTTAGCAACAGTAAACCTATGAATAGAGCTAGTAACAAACATGGGTAGGAAATTGCATGTGTACTGTTATTTCTCTTCTAGACCAAGAAAAGCAACAAAAAATTGTTCAAATGCTATGACTAGTGATGGTGAAAAGGAAAAATCTCAAATGCTAGTGTGAAACACCAAAAAGTGGAGTGAGTTTTGAATTCCAAAACAGTTATGGAGAAAATATGGTGCTGCCTAACAAGGTGATTCAACCCACCTAAAATCTGAGCCATCTGTCAGAGATATCTATCAGTGCAAATTAATTATACAAGTCTTCTAACACGATTATGTTTCAACCCGGAAGGCTTCTTTTGATGCCATGTTTAGATGAGATGCATCCTGAACTCTTCACCCAATCCTTCTCTAGATAGAGCTGACGACAAAGTTCTTACTGCCTTTTCTGATGGCAGAGCTATTACTGCTTTCATTCTAGGATCTTCAGATATATCCTACTCATTTTTTTTGCAGTATATACTTGTAGTGCTGTAATTGAGATGTCATCTTTGAAATATATGAAATCTCACTGGGTCTTTGGAACACAGCATACACACCCTATCTTGTCCTTCATTCCTTTATGATTTTATTTAACAATACTAAATGGAATAAGGTGGTTTGGATTATTTGCATATTAATTGCAAAGAATTCAGTAAAATTGTTACATAACCAAAATGCACTTGTAGACGATAAATCATTAAACATGACAAATCATAATCAGCCGGAAACAATAATGGCTTAAGAAAAGATGAAACAAATTCAGACTAACTTGATTTTTAAAATAAATAGGTAGGGAAGGAAAGAATTATGTTGTTACATTCCTTTTAAATGTGAGGCCCAGTGAAGACATTTGCTCATATGAAACAGAACTATTTATGAATATTGCCTAGGAACAGATTTTTAAGTGCCACGTGTCAATTAACACAGTACATGTGAACAGAAGCATAATGAATTTGAGAGGATAATATTCCCACATGCAGAAAATGTCAACAAGAACATAATTGGCAGCTATAGCATATGGTATATTGAGCTTAAAAACTTGTTTATACCATCCTGAATCTCCCACTAATAAGATCTCTCTTTATTAACAAAATAGAAAGGAATATAGCTTAAGTGCCATTCAAAAGTGTCACTTCCTTTTTGAGATTCAGGCATAAAAATGATTGATGTGCTTTCTAATATCAAGCTTGATATTATATAATCCAATGGTGTTTGTATAGCATCAATACTATGGAGTTTAATTCATAGTTTACTGAAGTTGCATAACACTGCTCCCCAGGTAAAATAGATGTTGACCAAGGCATTTATGTGTATGTGCATGTGTGTGGGGGAGAATGTTTCTGAACTCTTGGTGTCTGAAATCACAGTAATCAGTTTGGTCAAAAACAAATGTGCAGGCCTGAATTCATAATTCTTCTGGACTGTGCTGGAGAAATATTCTTTTGGTTCATTCACTGAATATAAATGACCAAAAGAATATTTCTCCAGCATTCTATGCAGAAAGTTTCAGCTAGCAAAGCAAGTTTTTGAGCCAGGCTATGCTGTGGGTTTTTTTCCACTTATATCCAGCTGGCAAGAGGATATAGATATGGTGGCAATGAAATATCAGTGTTGCATTGGATTATCTCTCTTTGACCTTCCTGATACTTTCAGAATATTTCTTGCCAAGGAGAAGGTGAGCATAACAACAGTATTAGTGTTACGTTAATGATTCAATTTGATATTCTTAAAGGTCTTTTCCAATTCAGACAATTCTGTGATTCTGTGATTCCATGAAAATCTAAGTTATCACTGTTCAGAGTCTGGAGAGTACAAGATTACTACTTTTAAGGTGAATTCTTTTTTTAGGTCAACTTCACCTTGGAGGAAAAAAGTAATAAATCAGAAATCCTCAAGCAGTCAGACAGGAACTGTAGACTACATGAATTGCCAAGAAGCATATAACTATGTCATAAAACCCCCAAACCCATGCACAAAGCAAAGAGCTACTAGGTGGACAAGAGATCTGAGCCTTAAAACCAGACTTCTGTTAATTTCTTCTTCTGTGTTTTTGACTCTTTACTTTTGTAAATTCTTAGGAAACTTAAAGTCAAATAACTTCATTAATTATAATAATTTTCATTTCTTATATAGCTGAAATGAAAGAAGATTTAGTCAAAATCTTGGAATGTTTGCTTCTAATTTTACTAGAAATTTCCATCAAACCCTTCTCTGCCATCTTCTGTTCCTACTTTTCCAACATCCCTATTAATAGTATTAGTGAAATGTAGTTATTCGTTCTTGTTAAAGCCACGCAAGCATCACTGTAAATCACTCAGTTTCTTTCCAAAGCTTCATCTTCTTGATAGGATCAGTCAAGTTGAATTTGTACATAATGCAAGAAACATTGTCTACAAAAGTGGATATAGACTAGGTTAAGTTGCATCCTACAAGTATTTAAACACACTGCTGAAACAAAAGTACCCTGCTTCTCAGATTTGATATAAAGAGGAGGACACTGACAGAAATCAGCAGAGATTCATTCAATCCACCTCTAATGCTTAACTCTGGTGCCTTTTTTTCTGAGTTGGAAAGGGATGTCCAGAAGACAATTGGATTTTAGAGACTCTCAAATTTTCCTCCAGAATTTTTTCTTTATTTCCACTGGAAACAGTTGTACTGTACTGTCTTTTCTAAATAAACACATTTAGAAATATGAAAGGACAAAACATGTTTTAGGATTTGTTTGAAGCTATGAAAATAAGCACAGAAATATGAAAATAAGAATAAAACTCAGCAGCACTTTAAAAAAAAAACCCTCAATAGTTAAATACTGATTCTATTTGGTGGGGTTTACACTATTTGTAACTTTATGGCTATGCAATCCTAGATCCTTGGAGAAACTCTTTTTTACTGTGAACATAAAAGAAATAAAAACAAGCAAACTATCTTTTAGATCTGCAACCAATATCTAAATTATAGGAAACAAAGCTGATGACAACCATAATGATTTTGCAAAAATAGTTATAAAGGAAATATAGAGGAATCCAATACTCAGTTGAAATTGCATGAGAACTGCAGATAACTTGAATTTGCCTTTTAAATTCATGATGCAGATGTCACTGAGGTGAAGACTGTCCGAAATTTTAAAAGTCAGAATGTTTACACCTACCGGTTTTACAGGTCATCTGATACTTCTCACAAACTCTTAACCATGTTTCATTGGCTAGTTAAGAGCTTTTTAAGAAAATAGTGTAATTAATTATGGTCATGGTACCCGATAGCTTTTGCCAGTTTTTTTCAGCAGTCTTGCATCCCTATAGTAGCTGTAATACAGTATAGTTTGTGAAGATTACCTAGAAAATATTTGAAATCATGTTATAACAGAAAGTGTTTTTAAGAAATGGCCCAGTCTTATATGAACCAAGATCTTTGGTGCCTTTCATCTGGTGCTTAGCTCTACCTGGATATACAACTGCCTACTTTTCTCTAAATATGCCTCACTAGACTGGGGAAAATCTCATATATAATAATAAAATTTTCATAGCAGGTCAGGTTCTCCCTAAGTAAAGGAGGGGCGATGATATCCTTTGAACCAATAGCTAAATGCTTAAAGAATTCAGCTGCTGATGATTAAAATGCTTATTTCTCCTGGAACAGGATACTTGACAGCCTTAGTGAGTTCTGGTAAATCTGTTCTGCTTAGCATTTAAAAAAAATCAAAGTTAACTGGGCCAGGGAAAAGATTACACTAAAAAGGGAAGCTCCACAAAGAATACAGCAGGCTCTGGTGAAGTATTTAATTGTTTAATGTTCTGTGTTCAATGGAGCAAGAAATAAAATCCCTGTCCCAGAGGGATGTTTCAGGTAAGATTTTTGTTTACTTTCACTCTATGGTCCATTGTATCACAGCAGATCATCTTCATTCTTATCATGCATGAAAAAGGAAAGAAAAAAGTTTGTAACTAAGGATTTATTATTCATGTTCCAATACATTGGCAACAAAAAGCCAAGTCTTAATTTACACATGAAAAACCACTTTTGGCTGATAAAAGAGTGTGATAAAACAAATTATTAACATCTGTTAGAGTTGCTCTCCACAGGTGTTCATCTTTTTACTTTCTTCTTGTTCTTTTAAAGTGGTACCATTGTACAGGTTTTCCCTCATGCTTTTACCAAAAAAGGACTTTTTAATAAATTTCAATACTAACTGTCTTCAGGTTTTTTTTAGTATTTTTTTAAAAAAAACTTTCAAGCTCAGGCAGAAACCTGATTTCTCTGACGGTTCTGGAGACTCAACCAAGCTATTTTTATTACTGTGCTTGCTTTACCTTACCATTTTCTTGTCCTTGATGTGCTTATTTTGTGGTTGAGCTCAGGTCTCTGTTCCTATTTAGTGAAATCTCTTGGTTATAATTTGAAAGCAGGAACAGAGCCTCACAGAGTTTTGCTCTCTTAGACTCTTCTGAAGACTTTGGTGCTCTTCAAGAAGCTGGACTCTCACTGCTGTGTCTAGCAGTATGTAATAGATTAGATTATATTGTTCCTTCAGTATTACTAAATGTTCTTAATTGTTGCATAAATGATAACTACATATATATTATCAATACTGCTTACACAGTCATATGCCTCATATATCGCTTGAAAGCAGATAGGTCCTAACTTTTCCCAACTGGGACAATTTTTTTATATAAAGTAAAGAGAAAAACCTGTGTGAAAACAAAGCCTCAGAGTAGCCTGTCTGTCAATCAGGAAATTCTCACAGGAGATATGAATTTGAATCACCCTAAAGAAAAAGAGTTTCAAGCCCAAAACTTTCAGGTGTTATTTTTTAACACTGACCAAATAAGAAATGTGTTTGAAAAAAAATCTGGATTTTTTTTCCAAAAGATCTGATGCCCCAATTTTGCAATAAGAAAATTATTTTAGAAGTCAGTTATAAATCCATAAAGATTACGAACCCTTGATTTTAAAAAGATTCTTCCTTGAGGAAAGCATCTTAGTCTTGGAGAATGGTAGGTGTTAAAATAATCCATACCTCAGCATATGCAAGGGATTAATATAAACAGCTTTCTGCCAACATTTCTGAAGACTATTCTGAAATTCTTGACTCTTCTCAGGTTGCTAATTTAGGGCTAATCTGGTAAAAATTGTACTTTACACTTGAAAATTCATAATGACACACTGGATTCTATTTCAGACTGCACAAATCAGGACAAACAATGCAGAACTAATTAACATGTTCCAGTTATTTTTAAAGCTTATGGTTCTTAATGATTACTGGCAAACATCCTCAAAAATAGTTACTGAAATATTAAAGGACCTACCCAATTTTATTTCTAAAAGAATCTCAAGGATAATACAGTCTTGATTCTTTTTTATGAGGTTACCTTTAAATGGATCAACTGTATATGTTTATTTTACTGTTTGCCAAGATGATTTGTCATGACAATGCATAGTTTAATTTACCATTTACTGTTTGACAGGGATTTTTTTTGTCATACATAGTTTAATTTACCATTTACTATTTGATAGGGATTTTTTTGTCATGGTAAGTCTTTGGTTGCCTGTGAGATTTTTCTGCTTAGGGAGGCAGTTTTCTTATACAAATGCCATATAATTCTCTAGAGGATCGTACATGTTGGCAAGGCAGTTGTTTGTACTGTAAATATTTTGCTCTTAGCTAAATTATTGCTTGATTTTGTTTGCAAAATGTAAACAAAGCACAAAAGCAAAATAGATAACACCAAAAAGCAAACATGAAAGAAAAAGGTATTTTTAGGGGATGCTGATAGATTTTGTTCTCTCTTAGAAGCTGGTAAGGGTCTGTTTCAAAATATTGTTGAACTTTAATTTAAAAAGTAAAATGTCACTGAAACTAAAGAGCAGCTCTCGTGTCTAACATCTTTGTATTGCTCTCATCAAGTTACACTAGCAAGCTGCGGTCCCAGTTGATCCTAGGGACTCATATGTTCTTTTACTGGAGACTGAAATAATATATGCTAAAGCTCAAAGTTTGAAAGAGACTTTCTTATTGTACTCTGCTACAAAGGCTTATGAGTGGTAGAATTAGCAAATATTTATTAGCATAATATCGATTTCCGATAATACGAGTCCAATATTCTCTTTTTAACTAAATATACATAGTCTTGAGTCCCTGTCTAGTTCTATTTGAAATCTGAGGAATTACCCAACAAACATGTCTGCTTCTGAAACATATGTCATTTGAAGACAAAAAAGAAGAAAGTGGCATAAATATTTAAGCTTAATTTTAGCTACGTGAACACATTGTAATGAGATGGTCAATATATTTCAAATTTAAATATGGTTTTGAAAAGGTGGTCTTTTCAGTTTAATTTCACGGTCTTTTCACTGTAATTGATACTAATTTGCAGGGAGAAAATTAGGAGAGCCATAACACAGCTAGAGCTCAACCTAGCTACAGCTGTTAAGAATAATAAAAAATGTTTCTATAAATCCATTAACAACAAAAGGAAGCCTAGGGAAAATCTCCATCCTTTATTGGAAGCGGAGGGAAGCATAGTGACAAAGGTTGAGGAAAAGGCTGAGGTGCTCAACGCCTACTTTGCCTCAGTCTTTAGACTTATGAACTAGGAAACAGAGAGTGGAAGCAGAATGAGGTCATCGCAATCAAAGAGAGAGTGGTCAGTGACTTGTTATGCCACTTAGATGCACACAAGTCTGTGGACCTGGATGGGTTACACCCAAGACTGCTGAAAGGATTGGCAGACTTGCTCACCAAGCCACTTTACAGTATTTACCTGAAGTCCTGGGCTGGAAGGCAGCAAATGTAACAATCATCTACAAGAAAGGCAGAAAGAAGGATCCAGGAAACTACAGACCTGTCAGTCTGACCTCAATACCAGGGAAGGTCATGGAGCAGATCGTCTTGAGTGAAATGACACCCCATATAGAGTACAACCAGGCAATCAAGCCCAGTCAGTGTGAGTTTATGAAAGGCAGGTCCTGCTTGACAAACCTGATCTCATTCTATTACAAGACAAGGGAAAGGATGTGGATATTGTCTACCTAGACTTTTGAAAAGCCTTTGACACTATTCCCCACAGAATTCTCTCAGAAAAACTGGCTGCTCATGGCTTGAATGAGCATACGAACTGCTGGCTAAAGCACTGGCTGGATGGACAGGCCCAGAGAGTGGTGATCAGTGGAGTTAAATCTAACTGTTGGCTGGTCACAGGTGGTGTTCCTCAGGGCTCAGTGTCGGGATCACTTCTGTTTAACATCTTTACTGATGACCTTGATAAGGATGTAGAGTGTATCATCAGTAAGTTCACAGCTCCCAAGTTAGGGGGGAGTGTTGATATGCATGAGGGTAGGGAGGCCCTGCAGAGAAACTTAGATAGATTGGATCGATGGGCCAAGGTTATTAGGATGAGCTTCAACAAGGCCAAGTGCCAGGTCCTGCGCTTGGGCCACAATAACCCCATGCATCACTACAAGCTTGGGGAAGGGTGGCTGGAAAGTTGTCTGGCAGAAAGCAACCTGGGGCTTCTCATCGAGAAGCAGCTGAATATGAGCCAGCAGTGTGTCCAGGTAGCCAAAAGGCCAACGGCATCCTGGCTGGGATTAGGAAGAGGGTGACCCGCCGAAGAGGTGATTGTCCACCTGTACTCAGCACTGGTGAGGCCGCATCTTGAGTGTTGTGTCCAGTTTGGGGCAACTCAATTCAAGAGAGATATCAAGGTGCTGGAGCGAATGCAGAGGAGGGCAACAAAGCCGGTGAAGGGCCTGGAGAATAAATCTTATAGAGAGCAATTGAGGGAGCTGGGGCTGCTTAGTCTGAAGAAGAGAAGGCTAAGGGGAGACCTCATCACTCTCTACAACTACCTAAAAGGACATTGTGGAGACGTTGGTGCTGGTCTCTTCTCACAGGTAATTAGAGCAAGAGGGAATGGCTTCAAACTGCAACAAGGTAGGTTTAGACTGGACATTAGGAAAAGATTTTTTGCAGAAAGAGTAGTCAGACATTGGAATAAGCTGCCCAGGGAAGTGGTTGAGTCTCCATCCTTGGATGTGTTTAAAGGTTGTTTAGATGTGATACTGGGGGATATGGTTTAGGGGCAAGCTTTGTCAAGTAGGGTTAGTGTTTTGACTCGATCATCCCAAGGGTCTTTTCCAACCTGAATGATCCTATGATTCCTGATAATTTCGAGTGGATTGCAATCAATATGTTGTGAACATGGTTTTATTGGCAAACAGAATTATCTAACTGATAGTTGCACTGGACATCCGAATAATTTTAATGAATGTTCCCTTTTTGCCAGTAAATTTCCTTCCTGCTTAATAACTAAGGTAAGAAATAAAATTTCCCTTTCTTCTAAAATACATTTATTAATGAGACCTTGTAGCATAGCGACCACTAATAGTCAACTGTTCTCTTGTTAAGCCCTGTTCTGTTTTGTTCTTGTACTTAGATGTTTTGTGAATATATGAAGTCTTTGGATCCATTAAAGATAATTGAAACTTCTCATTATTTAAGATATTGCTACAAATTACTATCAAGAAAGAGAGTAAAAGTTGCAGCACAGATCCATTACACTATCTCAGCAATTACTTATTTCTGTTACAGATATTACTTAGACCAGTGTTCAAGAAAAGGAAAAGCAATGGGAATGCATCTTACCAAAAACCACGTATCACTTGATGGATATAGTCATGATGATGTAGAAGGTGCAATTTAACCAGAATCACTGGATAAATTCTGTATATCCCCTAAGGAATAATCATGCCTATTCTAATTCATTGTTTGTCTCTTGCTATTGTCCATTTCTCTAAAGAAAACATTAACTTGGCTCAGCTGTGTAAAACACTGCTATCTGGAATCTCTTGAATAAAAATAATCTTGATAATATGCAATAGTATGAAGATAGTCTAAATCTGAGCAATAGCACAAAAGCATCTTCCAAAGCTATGTGTATGCCCTATGTACTACACAAATTCATTATTATGAGAAAAAGAAGGGTCAAGCTGTAAGAAGGTTGATCTTATTTTAATACTAGGCCAAACTGTTGAACCGTTTTCTTCTTAAGGAAAAAACAAGAAACATGGACACAGTTTGTTAGTATGCTTTACACATAACATGAATCTTTCAAGTTGTTGGAATAGGACAATTTGCTCTGATAGCAACTAGTTGAAATGATACTGCCCAGCTTCAGAAGTTGCAAACACGCTAGCATGGGCAACGCATTTGAAAAATATGGCTTCGTCAGTAACACTGACATCCAGAGCAAAACTACATTAGAGTAAGAGAAATTTTTGAGCAATTAGCCAATTAATGGAATTCTTGTAACAGTGTTATTGTTTTAGAACGGCCTTAGAAAGAAACAAGTACTTAGGAAAGCACTATGTTTAAAAGATGTCCAAAGGAAAAAAAGGAACAACAGGCATGGTATGAGGTTAATAAGAAAAGTCAAAAGACCAAGCAAGTCCACTTAAAATGGGCCAAAAAACCCACTCCCAAAGTACAGGTACGGATGAAGGTTACTTTAACCAATGGAAAGAGCAACCCACTGTGAATACCTTCCCCACTAATATTAAATATCCATATAACCAGAATCTTAACACAACCTAGATAGGATATGGTTACTTTAAAAACTAGTGGAATATACAGAAATAGTGAATGCCTAACAGTAGTGAGTGCCTAAGCAGTTAAAATAGTGTTTATGGGGCAAAATAAAATAAAGAAAATAATATTCATCACTATACTAAGGCCAGTCGAGTCAATACAATCCTTCTAACGATCAGAAGTAGTGAGTTTACAGAAGAGCAGAAAATGTTCTTTGCTATGTCTCTATGACTCAGAAAAATTTTAGTTTTATGAAATGAAATACAGACAGCTTTCTGATTCATATGGTCCCAGGA
>NW_009721151.1:81079-113481 GCF_000703405.1 Apaloderma vittatum
AAGTCACTACCATGAGTATTAACCATATAAGATCAATAATCCAGACACAGCATTTCTTTTAATATATTAACTTAAGGAATATTCATATTACTCTAAAAATTTATCAAAGCTTACCAGTCAGAAACAATTTCTGATTCCTTTCATAGAATCATAGAATCATAGAATGTTAGGGGTTGGAAGGGATCTCTAGATATCATCTAGCCCAATTCCCCTGGCAGAGCATGATCCCCTAGGTCAGGCCACATAGGAGGGCATCTAGGCAGGTTTTGAAAGTCTCCAGAGAAGGAGATTCCACAATACTTCTGGGTCTCTTGTTCCAGTGCTCTATCACCCTTATAGTAAAGAAGTTCCTCCTCATGTTGAGGTGGAACTTCCTATGTTCTAACTCAAATCCATTATTTCTTGTTCAGTTGCTGGGCACCTCTCAGAAGATATTGTCCCCTTCCTATTGACACCCTCCCTCTTATCCGTTACGGTGGGAACACCAGAACTGGAAGCAGTATTCGAGGTGGGGTCTCACAACAGCAGAGTAAAGGAGAATCACCTGCTAGCCACACTCCTCCTAAAGCATCCCAGGATGCAGTTTTTCTTCTGGGCTGCATGAGCGCACTGCCAGCTCATGTTGAGCTTCTCACCTATCAACACCCTTCTCTTCATAGCTGCTTTCAACCCACTCTGTGCCCAGTTTAGATTTGTGCCTGGGAATGGGCCAACCCAGGTGCAGGACGTTGCATTTTGACTTATTGCACCTCATGCAGTTTGCACTGGCTCATTTCTCAAGCCAATCAAGGTCCCTCTGAATGGCATCTCTTCCCTCAAGTGAGTTCACCGCACCACGCAGTTTGGTATTGCTGGCAAACTTGCTGAGGGTGCACTTAATGCCACTGCCCGTTACACTGACAAAGATATTGAACAACACTGGACTCACAATGGACCCCTGAGGAACTCCACTTTTCACCACGTGTTCATCAAGCCATAGACCACAACTCTTTGAGTGTGACCTTCTAGCTAATTCTTTATCCTGAGTGGCCCACTCATCAAGTCCATGTCTCTCCATCTTAGAGACAAGGATGTCATGTGGGACAGTGTCAAATGCCTTGCACAAGTCCAGGTAGATGACATCAGTTGCACTTCCCATTTCAACTAGAGCTGTAACTTTGTCATAGAAGGCCACCAAATCAGTCAGGCATGATTTGCCCTTAGTGAAGCCATGTTGGCTGTCACCGATCACCTCATTACTTTTCATGTGCCTCAGTACTATTGCCAGGAGGATCTGCTCCATGATTTTACCTGGCACAGAGGTAAGGCTGACCGGCCTGTAGTACCCCAGGTTTTCTTTTCCTCCCTTTTTAAAAATGGGGGTTATGTTTTCCCTTTTCCAGTGGGGGGGAACTTCGCCAGACTGCCACACTTTCTCAGATATGATGACTAGTGGTCTAGCAACTTCAGCCACCTGTTCCTTGAGGACCCGTGGATGTATCTCATCAGGTCCCATGGATCTGTGCACCTTCAGGTTATCTAGGTGTTCCCAGACCTGATCGGCTCCTACTCTAGGTGGTTCTTTACTCCTCTAGTTTCAGCCAGCACTTTCTGTGACTTGGGTGGTGTGGCTCAAGCGGTTATCAGTGAAGACTGAAGCAAAAATATCATTGACTACTTCAACCTTCTCCATATCCTCGGTAACCAGATCACCTGTATCACTCTGGAGAGGCACCACATGCTCTCTTGTTTTTTCTTTTTCTTTCACATACTTGTAGAAACATTTTCTGCTATTTTTGATATCCCTGGCTATATTTGATTCTGTTAGGGCTTTAGCTTTTCTAATCTGCTTTCTAGTTTCATGAGTAATGTCCTTGTAATCATCCCAGGTTACCAGTCCTTGCTTCCATCCTTTGTGGATTTCTCTTTTCTCTTTGATTTTGGCCCGAGTTCCTTGTTCATCCATATAGGTCTCCTGGTGTTTTTCCAGATTTCTTCCTTTTAGGGATGCAGCGCTGTTGAGCTTGGAGGAGATGATCCAATGTTTTTTGTAAATCAAGGATTTCACCCAAAATATTTACTCCATTGCTGATAACTCTGATTACTGGCATAATATAGTTAGGACAGCTTTGATGAGGACATGAATGAGAAATGGTAAAAACCTATTGATTAACAGACAAATTTCATATTTTACAACAAGGCAAATGGCATTTAAAATCTTTTACCTTTTTACTGCTTTCAAACACTCGTTCTGATGTTAAATTTTGAACAGTTGTCATCAGTATTGTAAAAGATTAACATGGCCAGTGTGTTTGACATACAAAATATCAACATCTTTTAGTAATAAACACCATGTTCTTTCCTGTTGTGATGGATTGTATGTTCTTTCATTAAATGTAAAGGAAGGATGACAGGGAAAAGCAATATTCTACATTTTTTGTTAAAGTGTTGCTGGCATTTGAGGTGGCTTTTTATATTTTTCTAAAAGAAAAAAGGTCATTGGTAATTGATTCTGTTGGGAAAAGTATGATAGAAGCTTCTCTACTCCCATAGCTTAGTGGATTGTCAAATTGTGACTTCATCAATTCTCTTCTATACTTGGCAGACAGAAGTGTTAACAAGAAAATGTTACATAATTTAAACCCTTGAAAATGCTATTTAGGGAAAGAAAAGGTTGTAAATGTCAGTATAGACCATACAAATAAACCATAAATGAAGTTCTGTAATTACAAGTTTTTAAAGAACTCACAAACAAGGAACTTAGTATCATGAACTTAATGTGGAATTACAACTCTGTATTGAGTTTGACAATTATAATTGTGAATCTATAAAATTTACAACCTTAATATTATCTTATTTACTACTATTTCTGATCCTGATTATCCTTGTTTATCCTGGGAAGAATTTAAGAATAGAATTTTCGGGAAAAAGATCTGGCTTACCTATTTGTTTTTCTAGACAAAGTATCTCAGTCAACTTTGTCAAGATAAAGCTTGCACATTCTGAATTGCAAAATAGAGCATAACTAAAAAAGTCTAATACTTTATGCAACTTTGGCAGCTATTCCACACTCTGGTATAAAGTAGGTCATCTACAATTTTTTTAGTGTAATGGATATTCTCTAGTACAATAGCATCATTTACCTCTCCATTTACTCTAATTGAGGCCAGTTTAATTTGAATTAAATTTAGTTTTATGACTGAAGTACCACCATAGCAGAAAAGTCAAGGTGAACATGGTCGTCTTTTTTGTTTACTTGTCTAAAGTGCATTCCTATGCACTTCCAACTAAAGAACAGAAATACTATATACAGCACCTGCCAAAGGCAATACTAATAAAGCAGAAGCCGTTTGAACAGATGCCCATTAAAGAAAGGAGATCTAAAGGAATATTTTATCACCGTGAGGCATTTCTCCCACAGCGTGTCACTGCTGTTCACATGGTTAAAGGAGATGATTATAAAGAATAAATAATAATGATTGGACCATATATTAGCAGATAGAAATAAGGACTTGAGACTACTGCTTAAGCAAATCCACCTACATTTAAGTATACCATCAATATGTGTAACACTAAATGCCTGCATTAATCAAACAAATGTTATTCTAATTGACAATCTTCTACCTTTATAGTCATGTCTCTTTTTTTTTTCCTCTCTTACTCTTATCAGGCAGTATGCCACATCTACATTTTTTTTCCCTTGTTAGATTACATGAAAAATTAAGAATAAATTGGCCACTGCAGACTCCCTGTGAAAAAGCATTAAGTTCCCTCTGATTCAGGATGAAGACATGACACATTAGAGTACCAAGCTAAGCTCTGGAAGCAAAGTTTTGTGACTCTGTGCCAAGGAAAACAGGAGGATGGCTGAGAATTCCAGCTGGCTTTAAAGGTCTTTCATTGACTTGTTCAAGTAGCTTTATTTCTTTATCCTGTCTGGCTGATTTCACTGATTTTTTTCCCCCCTAAATTTCTCCAGGATTTAATCCTCCAATATCTTTTAAATCTATATATTTTGGACTTCTGCCTTTTTCCATCTTCTTCATCAATATTTTTATCATCTTTCTCGGCATCTATTTCTGCTTGATCATTCACGGATGTTGTTACAAGCTCTTTTTTCTTTTTCTGTGCACCATTTTTCCAGTTATTTTTTTTTGCCATGTGATATCCCTTTTCACTATGTTTTCTAATACTTCTCCTTATAAGCTCTTTGCTTCAAATCTCCTTTTCCATAGTTCCAAGTAGCATGAAGCAGTGACCTTGAGCGTTTCCTATGTAGCCTAATGAAAAAATAAACACTATGCAGAGTGAACAGTTACTCATGCCTTTTTTTTACTGTCCTTATTACCAACAGAGTCCAGCTTGTAATAATCTTTTATTTTTCTCCTCTTTCTTTTAAAAATTAATTTCCAAATGTATCTTCATGCGAAAGTTCCTCAACATCATGTAGAAGTGATTTTTCCAATATCCTTTAGCAAAATAAGTTTAGTGCAGATATATGCTTGCTGTTGGTCTCTTCATGGTACAATGGAGGGACTGATTAGTCTTCAGGAGGGGTTGATATGAGGATGGGGTTTGTAAGATAAATTGTTGCCTTGCAACATGGTAGGGAGCTCCAGGAAGACCTAGAGGAGTGAGCTAGCAGGATCCTTATGAATTTCAATGGGGACGTGATTAAGGTCTTGCACCTGGGAATACTCAATCCCCAAATGCAGCTCAGATTGGGATCTGCTTGACTGGAGAGCAGCCCTGTAGAGAGTGGCTTGGAGTTCTTGGTAGACAGCAGGCTCCACATGAGTGAACAGTGTGCTGCAGCGGCAAAAAAAAGGAAACAGAATGCAGGGCTGTGTTAACGAGGGCATCACGAGCAGAGATGAAGAAGTCATCATGCCACTATGCTCAGTGCTAGTCAGATGATACCTTGAGTACTGGGTTCAGTTCTCATCCCCCCTATACAAAAGAGATGTGGACAGGCTGGAAAAGGTCCACAGAGGAGTCATAAGTATGATCAGAGGCCTAGAAGACCTGTTGTATGAGGAAAGGCTGAGAGAACTCTGTTCAGACTTGAGAAGAGAAGGCTCAGGGGAGACCTTATTACCATGTACCAGTGCATAAAGGGTGGCTACCAAGAGGATGGAGACTTCCTTTTTAGGAGGAGTCCCATAGATAAGTAAAGGGGTAATGGGCACAAGTTGCTCCTGGGGAAATTGCAATTGGACTCTAGAGGAAAATTTTCCACCATGAGAGCAACTGGATATTTGAATAGTCTTCCAAGAGAAGTGATGGATTCCCCAACCTTAGACAGTTTTAAGGTTCAGCTTGAGAGAGTACTGGGTCATCTCATTTAAAATGTATTTCTTCACCCTAAAGCATTGGGCTAGATGATCCTTGAGGTCTCTTCCAACCTATGATTCTATGATTCTAATAAAATATGCTAGCTGGGAAGAAAGGAGTCCTAGACTTTTTAATTCCCTTTAGACATGCATAGCTTCAATCCTGTAAGTTCCACATGTACAGAAAAATCTTTATTGTGTTAAAATATCAGTTTTACTCACAAAAGTTATTTGTAAATATTCCTTCTCTTGCCCTTAAACTAAAGGATTGTGTCAAATAAGCACTTCTTTATCAGATCATTGGAAGGTGACTATAATGTAAAATTGTTTTAATTTATTTATTTTTAACACACTGATTTTTCTTTAATGACATCATGCATGGAGATTGTCTGATAAGCTATCAAGGTCAGCAGAATATAACAATTAGCTTCATCATGGTAATTTATTCTAGTTTTTTTCAATGAGCTTTAAAATCTAACAGAATTAGATAGGGATTATTTTTTTTTTTAATTAAAGCACTAATGCATAGTTGTTCAGCAGTAAGCATTGTCACTCTAGGGCTGCCAGAACTAGTCAGTCTTTCATTGTTGAAAATAGAAGATTTCCACAAAAAAAAAAAAAAAAAGAAGCTAACAGAGGAGTATATCATCTCTTTACCAGAAAAGTCTATGTAAAATACCTTTTTCAAGACTATTTTGCAGTTGTTGGTATGGGACTCCAGGATTCCAGCAGATCTCCAGTTTATTCTTTTCAATTTACTAATCCTGGACATTTGTAAGCTTTATCTGGTGGGAGAACTAATATCAGGGTGTAGCACATAAGTAGCATTTTGAAGTAAAATACTAAAAAATGGAGAAAAAAAAAGAAAAAAAAAACAACCAAAAAATCCCCTCTGGCATACATAACATTGTTTCCAGCTCAGGCTCTTGGTTAGTTGTCAACTTCTTTTAAAAATACTATTATTTTTGGTAAAAGTGGCTACTGTTTGGGAATAAGCTTGAAAAAAACATGGTAAAAGTGAGTCATTAAGAGGATTTAAAGGAGTATTTGACTATGGCTTTACGGTTCCATTTAGTAACAGGGTACATGGGACCTAATGAGAATGATTATACTGAGATTCTAAAAAGTGCAGCATAAGGAAAGTGCAGACCTAATACACTTGGAAATCATAGGAATTACACAGAACTTTTCAGACGTCTGTTGTAAACAGCTGGTAAATAAGAAAAATATAGTGTTATCTTGAAACAGATTCTTGAATCATTGTAAATTCTCTACAATTAATTTCAATCCTTTTCTTCACCTCCTGCTGTTGTATGCATTCTAAGATTTTTTTTGTCTTTCTACTTTGTCCTGCATGTCAGGCTCTACTTTCATTTCCCCCCTCTCTCTGTTATTCCTTTGGCTTCTTTTTGTCTCTTTTCTCTCTTGGTTTTATTTTCCTCTCCCTGGAGACACTCCCATACCACTTTAGAAATGTAGGTTGCATTTCTGGTGTCATTCTTAGAGAAAGAAAAAGAAATTGCAACCTTAGTGCTCAAGGCTATGTAAGGAAATCTTCTTACATGTCTCCGTAACAATTCTTTTCCTGATCCTGCAATGTTTGAATATGTATTCTTGGCAGGGAAAAATGCAAACTTTAGGAAGTCTTATCTTTCCAGTGTTTGACAATTAGATGCAGCTGCTTGTTTGAGCATAGCGTTGGTGTTGTGCTAGCCATCCATTGGTAACAGACTTCAGAAATGTCACTTAAAAAATAAATGAATACACTGAGATTGGGATTTAAGATGCATTTATTCCTTCAACATTTCCTTGTTTAGGAGTGCTGTGTGTTATAAATCCCATAATGAGATGCTTCAATCCCTTTGTTTCCTGTAAGGAATGTAGGTGCCTTTCTCAGTTTCATAGATTCTGTTGCAGAGTCCAAAGGAATGAAATTTAGGGCAGTCTGGTTCTTTCTATGTCAGACATCTTTCTGAATAGCAGTAGCCAGTCCAGAGACTGAGTTTTGTAGGTATTTTTGTCAGGTCAGAGTTAAATCTTACTCTTAAATGATACGAGATATTTTGTACTACAGTGCTTCTGTAACATATATTCCATATGTAGAAATAGCAGTCCCATATATGTTAACACAATTCTTTTCAAATCCAAAGATCTCATATTAGGCTGTTATTCTTTTCTAAAGGTAATAATTATGCAGTACTCATATGGTTGTTTCATGGCTTATTAAAATTTATAAAACATTGAAAATCATCCTCTGAACTACACAATGCAAGACATTTTTTTCCCTATTCTCTTTTTTAATTGCTGAACCAACTTGAACAGGTTCTTTTATCCTGACAATTCACCTGCTAGACAGAGTATGTCATTTTGTTGTAGAAAGAGATCAGGTTAGTCTGGCATGATTTTCCTTGGTAAATTTCTGTCAGCTTTTTCTAGTCATCTCTTTCAGAGAATGTTAGGGGTTGGAAGGGACCTCGAAAAATCATCTAGTCTAAGCCTCTGCCAAAGCAGGATCACCTACAGTAGGTCACACAGGAATGCGTCCAGGCGGATTTTGAAAGTCTCCAGAGAAGGAGACTCCACCAACTCCCTGAGCAGCCTGTGCTCGGTCACCCTAACAGTGGAAAAGATTTTCCTAATGTTATTGTGGAATCTTCTCCGCTCCGGCTTGGAAGAAGTGGTCCTTGAATATTAACCAACTATCCTGGGCCTCTTTGCCTTCTAATACCCTGTCCAATCTGATTTCCCCTAGCAATTACTTGAAAAGGCCAAAGTTGGCCCTGTTAAAGTCCAGGGTTGTGATCCTGCTGGTTATTCTGTTCCTATGGCACAAGATTCTGCACTCCACTGGTCACTGCAGCCAAGGCCACTCTCAACCTTCACCGCTCCAACCAGACTCCCTGTTAGTGAGTATGAGATCCAGCAGTGCTCCTCTTCTGGTCAGCTCATCCACCATTTGTACCAGGAAGTTTTCACTGATGCACTGGAGGAGCCTCCTGGACCATGAATGGCTGGCTGTGTAGGCCCTCAGCAAACAGATGGGTAGTTAAAATCCCCATGAGAACCAGGGCCTGGGATTCAGAGGCTACTATCAGCTGCCTGTAGAAGGCCTCATCAACTTCCTCATCATGATCAGGTGGCCTGTCAGGCTGGTATTTTGTTTGTATGATGCCTCAAGAGTTTCAAAAGGGAAAGCTTTACATTTCAGACATGTAAATTACTAGGCAGAGGTGAGGCTTTATGTTTTTTTTTTATTTGGTTGGTTGCTTGTTTTTTTGTTTGTTTTTTATGTTGTTCAGGTTAAATACTTACCATTTTGCCTAAAATGTATCATATTCACCTCCATACTGTTTTAAATTGTCTTTTGTATCTAATTTTCTTATCTATTATATAGTCTGATCACTTGGGTCTAGTCAATGGGGTAGATCTCTTTGTAATCACCTGTTGTCTCTGTAAGTCTATAATCTGCATTTCTCATTTTCCCCTTAGTAGTAAATTTGGATGCACAAACAGAGATATAGTTTGTTCTAGTCTACTCTCTGGTCAGGACAACCACTCTACAGAATACTTCATTCATCCCTATCAGCCTCAGCTATATGCACCATAAAACACATGAGCTATAGCAATGACAGTCTTGCCAAAACTGTAATTACCATAGACTTTACTTGTTTCTGTTGTTGGAGAACCTTGTAATCTTAAGTATATGTATATGTGGAAAATCCCATGTGATAGAGAGAAGCCTTGTTTAATTTGTTCTCCCAAAGATGCAGTTGCACAGAAAGCCTCTGGACAAGCATTCAAAGTTGTGCGCTCTTTCAGAAGGCCTTCACAGGAGTAGAGTCCTGCTTTGACCTAAAAAAGAATCAATTCTGCTCAGTGATTTAATTTTTCATCTCTCTTCTGAGAGACTTCCCGCTCAAACCATAAGTGCAGAATCACTCCTCAGCAAACTAAACTAGAAGGAAAATGGAGAGAAATCTAAAAGATTCCACTCATATGGCTTTTTCATGCTGACTTTATCATAATTAAAAATACTAGTCATGAAGTCAAATAATTGGAGTTATTGTCTGTATAGTTTGCCTTGACTTCTTTCTTGATATTGTTTCTATATAAAAAACAAACAGAAGCAAACCTAGACAAATAACTAACAGCAACAACAACATTCCACACAATGCCTTGATGCAAACACTGTCTCACAAGCTAAGAGATTTAAGATTTCTGTTTGTGGAGGGAGGAAAGCAATTCATCGACCTTTAAAGTCGGTCTTTCATGTTAATGCTCTTGAGAGATTTTGTGTAGATTTTAATGACTCTTTGGTTACAATATAGTTACAAAGATGAATACCTAAATATGTTTGTATTAAAAGTTCCATACTAGATGACTTGAAGAGTTAGGTCATTTGACATCAGCTACTGTTCCAACTGGAAAAGAAAATATTTTTAGACGCAGCTATAGGGTCTACATTAGCATTTAACCTGCTGTGGTAATCTGATCCCTAACTGTCACAGGGACTCCACTGTTGACTTTATGAGTTTATGCTCCTTTCTTCTACTTTTCTCATCTACCTGCATACATTTAAAAAAACCCCAAATTTTTGTTAAATTATTTTTCTAGCAAGTCAACTTCAGCAGGTTTGGTTTTTTTTTTAAAAAAAAGTAGAACAACGTATTTGCCATCCTTATTTGAAGCATTTTGAAATGTCTGTTTGTATGTGTAATATGACTATTAGTAAGGGAGTAGAGTTTTGCTAGTCCTGCTATACCTGTTGTGGAAAGCCAATGGAAGCCATTTCTTCTTAGCATATATTTTCTTTTCACTGTACTTTCTTTTCACTGAAGAAAAAATTCAGTGCAATTTACCTTCTTGTGCTTGCCTTTTTTTGGTGAGAAACAGGTTAAATACTACTTAGTAGTTATTTTAGAACAATAAGACTATATACAATATGTGCATTCTTGTTACTTAGTTTTAGATTTTATCTGTTATAGTATCTTTCTATGACAATATGACTAAGTCTTTTTTTCTTCATTGATATAAAATGTTTCTTGAAACAAACATCATCTCTTCAAATGACTCTTTTCCAAGGAAGTCTTGAGCTACCTTCACAGAAGAGTTGTTAGGTATCTTGGATTTCTGCTTGTTTGTCAATCCCAACACTGCTGACAAATATAAGATGTACTACCCAGTCCCCTACGATGGAAAATAAAATTGGTATTAGCATATCCATAAACCAGTTACTTCACTTTTATGGTTACTTCAGTTTCAAATTTAGGGTAAGCAAGTAATACAATATAAAGAAACTTCACTGATAACACAGTTATAATCCAGTCACAAAAGTGCTATAAAACACAGTGAAAAACTGTGTTAATTGAATGCTCCAAGTTCTGACTTTAGAGGGCCTGTGAGACCAACTGTTCCTGGCGGCCACCTGGCTGGAAAATCCCATTTTATGTAGGGATTGTTTTGACAGCAGCCAAGCATGAAGATGAAAAAGTAGCAGCTGCTGATTTAGTTTTCCTCGGTGTCTTCCAGGGCAGGATCTAAGGATCCCTGAGCATGCTTGGTAAGTTATGACACTTTAATAGCTTTAAGCTGTGAAGTCTAGAAGGAGGTTATCAATGATCAAGAGCAAAGACTTATTCTGATTTTATCAGGGTTTATTATTTTAATGAATTAATAAAATATTTTAGAGAAATACACAAATTCCAGCTAGCTTTTTAGCAAAGAGATCAGCCTGTGCTGCACTTGAAATTAAGATGAGAAACGGCTTTAGTCCAATTTAATCTGTTGAAACTCAGTGACTAATGTTCCAGAACAGCAAGTGAAAAATTAACAGCTTACTTTTCAAAAGTGGAAAGTTTTGAATAGTTTGAAAATGTTATTCTATGCTTTCTGCAACTCACTCAAATGGGCTTGGAGTGAAGGTGTTTAAGCAGGATGCTTCAACAAAGAACAAACTTAAATAATAATTTTTAATCAGTTCATAGAACACCGGTTTGAGTATTGTGAAGGAGATCAGCTCTGATTTTTCTTCTACCAGTAGTTTCTTATATCATCTGCTACTTTTTATCAGCCTAACTTTTATATAAAAAGCTATAAAATGATGACATAGAACTCACTCATATTGTCTAGTGCTTTAATTTTTATTATGATATATATTATATGGAAGTTATGCATTGGTATTACTCTTACATATTTTAGATTTCTAGCCACTTAGAAAATTCAGAAGGTCATGGTCTTGACAAAACCTGTAAAACTGAGTAATACCTATGCATAGGGTCAAGCTCACAAGGAGAGATGAGAACATAAAGAAGTTTAGGACAACTTAAAAAAAAAAGTTCTTCACTTCCATGAGCAATTTCATGCTATAAGGCTGTGCTGTGTTTTGTTTCCCAGGTGCTGGAGGCAGTGAGGGCTGCAGGGGCGGCCTCTGTGGGGAGAGGCCGGGGCGGCCCTGTGCTGGACATGGCCAGTTCCAGAGAGCTCCAACCAATTCCCACAGGGCACAGCTGAGACCCTCAGACAAGATGGCAGCACCTCATGCAAAAGGTGGTAGTGCCTTGGGAAAAATGTCTTTAAGAAAGGGCAAAATGCTGCTCAAAATATTTTCCCCAAGTCAAGTCAGGTTGCCCACAACAGCAATTGCTAAGCAATCTCCCTGTCTTAATCTGAACCTACAAGGATTCTTGTTCCTATTCTATTTTCTTTACAGCCTGTCCTGCCAAAGGAATCGAGAGAACCAGTAGCTGGGTGAGAATTAGTCAAGACTAACCCACAAATGAAAGCAAAAGGTTGTGTTCCTGTTGTGGTTTTAGCTGGCTGCCTGGTCTGGCAACAAAGAACCACACAGTCACTTGGTCACTCCTCCCCACAACAGTGTCCCCCCAGGGACAGAGAGTGAGAAATTTCAATTAAAAAAGGCTCAGGGATTGAGATTAGGACAGGGAGGGTTTGTTCAGAATTTATGGTCATGGGCAAGAACCAGAGTAGATGGGGAGAAAACATTAATTTAATTTACCATCACCAGTTATCAACTAGATTAGAGCAGGATAGTGAGAAAAAATAAATACAACCAGATCCTAAATACACTTGCCCCCTGCAATTCTCTCTTCTTCCAAGTTATTTCTTCACCGTCAGTGCAAGGGAGCGCAGGAGAGGGGGGAGTGAGGTCCGTACGGCCGTTACTCATTGTCCATGGAAATCATTCCTTCTTGGGAAAAAGGACTCCTCGCAGTCTTTCCCTGCTGCCGCATGGTGTCCATCTCACACGAGCCAACCCTCTCCCTTCAAGTGTGTTCTTGCCCTGTACTCTCTATGTCCCTGTACTCGGCACTGGTGAAGCCACAGCTTGAGTACTGTGTTCCGTTTCAGGTGCTGCAGTAGAAGAAAGACGTTGAGGTGCTGAAGCAGGTTCAGAGAAGAGCAACGAAGCTGGTTAGGGATCTAGAGAACATGTTTTATGAAGAACAGCTGAGGGAGATGGGATTGTTTAGTCTAGAGAAGAGAAGGCTGAGAGGTGACCTCATGGCTCTTTACAAGTGCCTGAAAGGAGGTTGTAGTGAGCTGGGTGTTGGTCTCTTGTCCCAAGTTAATAATGATAGGATGAGAGGAAATGGCCTCAAGTTGTACCAGGGGAGGCTTAGATCACATATTAGGAAAAATTTATTTACTAGAAGATTGGTGAGTTATTGGATCATGCTGCCCAGGGAAGTGGCAGAGTTGCCATCCCTGTAAGTGTTCAAAAAACACGTAGATGTGGCACTTCGGGATGGGATTTAGCAGTCATAGTACTGTGAGGAGACAGTTGGACTAGATGATCTTAGAGGTTTTTTCCAACCTTAATGATTCTGTGACTCACATCAGCCTGGGATCAACCTCAGAGTCATGGATTGTCCTCTGCTCCTGCGTAGTCTCTCTCCTTCAAGGCATGAGGTCTTCCACATATTGCTGCATTCACAGACAATCATTTCCCTGCCATCTCAGCCACCATAAGACTCCAGGGAAATGCTCTGCTCCGGTGTCTTCTTCCCCTCCTTTCTTCACTGACTGTATTGCTTTGCTTTCCCCTCACATTCTCTTCCTTCAAACAGATTAAAAAAACCCCAACAAAACAACATGGTAAAAGACAGGACACACAGAGACAACAAGAGAGTCAAAAACATAAACTTGTCCAACTGCTTTCCGCTCTTAAATAATTTTATCGCAGAGACTCTGATTGGCCTGACCTTGGCCAGAAGTGTGTCCAACTTTTACCTGGGGCTGGGGGAGGCTCTAAAAGTTTTGAAAGGAGCCACCCCCTCAGCCCTCCCCCCTCTACCAAAAACCTTGTCAGTCTCAAACCCATGACAGTTCCTAAACCTGCAACAAACCAGTCAGCATTATGAATTTTACAGTAGGTTTAAAATATTCAAATGAAGACTCATAGTAAGACAACAGGGTAGTATGTCTCACGTATGCGAGAAAAGGCAAAAGACTATATTAATTTCTAACACTTCCGCAGGCACTCCTAGTAGTATTTAGTCATTGATCAGACCATAAAAGGATGTTAATTTGGCTTCATCCAGACTAAGTCATCCACGCTTAAGAACATAGTTTCTATTACAATAGATTACAAAATCTATTAATTCTTTTGTTATGCAAAAGATGAATGCCAAAAATATTAATAAACCATGCAGTCGCATATCATTTCTCCATGGAGTTTTAGACCTACTACAACAAGACAGTGTTTGTGTTTGACAAAACCGACCTAAGCTTAATAAATGGTATTGTCTGCATGACACAATGGCTTTAACCAAATTCTCGGCTGACAAGATTTAGTTATTACCAATGTAAAGCCACTGTCTCACTCAGTCATTGTGGCTTAGGCTCTTACAGACCCTGTTTCTGAACAAAATCAGTCTTTCACGTATTTGCGAGCCCTTTTAGTCTTCTGACAAAGGTTAGATTCAGGTATGTAAGAGTAAGCATCTATAGGTTTAGATGTGCCAGAATATCAAAACTGGCCTTTGATTGGTATTTCTTAAAGGGTCAAGTCTTTCATGGGTCCCATAGTATATCTATTAGTCCACACATGTGCATCTAACATATCCAGGGGAGAGTATGACAAAGAAGTTTCTCAGTGTAGTATAATAAAACCCAACAGAGTAAGCATACATTTCTTAACCAGTTTTGTTTTCTAATATGTTAAAATATGGACCTTACAAGTTAAAAAAACCCACAAAACAAAAACATTTCAAAGAGTTCTAAATCTTTCTATAATCAAATGGAAGCAATTAATACCTTACAAGTTATGCACGTGTACTGCAGTCACTGCAAAGATAAGCCTCAGACTACCGGTAGTATAACACCTCAGAAAATGGCATAATTTGAGCTCTCAAAGTATATCTAAAATAAAGCTGAGTATTGACACATTTCTAGAGATGGCAGTAAGAAATAAATTGTTTGGGAGCTTCAGAAAAAAAAATTCAATTCTTGGTAAATTAAAAGTCCTTAGCACGCAAGCTGTCACTTCTTTTAGTCAAGATTTTTAATACTTTTTATTGAATCATAGAATCATAGAATTGTCAGGGTTAGAAGGGACCTTAGAGACCACCTACTTCCAACCCCCCCCTGCCATGGGCAGGGACATCTCCCACTAGATCAGGCTGCTCAGAGCCCCATCCAGCCTGACCTTAAAAACTTCCAGGGATGGGGCTTCCACCACCTCTCCGGGCAACCTGTTCCAGTGTCTCACCACTCACATGGTGAACAACTTCTTCCTAATGTGAATTATGTCAATTGAGAGTTTAAATGAGCATTTACTGCTTCTAGTCTGCTAAATAAAACGAGAAATAAAAGCTGCAAACAAATGTCTATGAAAAACTTTAAACAATTTGAGACTTTAATCTCCCAACCCTAGGACTTCAAATCTGATAAATTCAAACAGAACCAAATTACTGTTGAAAAAACCACAGTTTACAACCTAGAAAAAAATGTATAAAAGTAACAATCTCAATTCTCTAATGTAGTGTTATGGCTTTGGAAATGGCCTTCCACAAACAAACGAACAAAACTAGTTTTGCTGATAAAGTATTCAAATTCTATCTCTCCCTGCTGAAATTGTCACTGCAATAATGCCAGATCTGCACTTTCTAAACAAGCCAGCAAATCATTGACCTTAAAGTTCAAATGGAAATTCTGAAGTGTTTGGTAAAACACGTTATATGTAGCATCCAATCCTCCTTGCAGTGATCCATTGCAATGTTCCTTCAGTTCTATGCAGTATACGTGAACAGTCAAAAACTTGATGTGCTCTAACTTATTTCAGAAAATTTGATGCTGAATGTAGAACGGATTTTTTTGTTTTGAACATGACACCTTATTTAAAATGAAAACTATTTTTTTGCCATCTGTGGAATTTCATACTGCATAGTGTGTGTAACCTGGATAGTGTGTTTAAAGAATGATATTGAAAATTAAATTACAAACTTAATAGTAATTAAAGAGTTTCAGACAAGTAATAAAATTGTGTTTCTACAGCACAGGCAAAAAAACCACTTTTAGCATAAACCAAAAAAGAGCAAATAGAAGTAAATCAATGTTGCAAGTTCATTTGGTCACCATCAGGCTTTATTAGGCAGAGGAATGGTGGATGAATTTCAGGTGACACTAACTAGATTGTGCTCTGACCTGAAATATACAACACTTGAAATTTTATGGCTCTGTACCAAACTATTAGTAATGGCATCTTGTATGCAACAAACTCAGCAAATGACAGATAAGTTAAAATCTAGGCACCTGTCCATAGCTGAATTGTAAATACAGTCCTTCGTCTGCCTTCGGAAAGTAGTGTCTGCATTACACATTTTAGGATACAATTAAGAGATGGCTTTTAATTAATATCTCCTATGGTCTATTGCATTCCATATCATTGCTGATAAATTGATACTATAATTGCAGAATTTATAATGTAGTCTGAGTAAATTTAGATATGTTTACTGTGAATATTTTATTTTGGAATATTTGACAATGCAATCAATGCCATTCATAATTCACGTTGATCTGAAAATTACGTTCCTTTACTTCAGAAGTATATTTTGAAGGTTTTCTTTTAGTTAGATTTCTCATATTTTCTTTATTGAATTAATAACAGGTAGATTTAAGGCCATATCCTTAACTTTCTTTCAGTCGAGTTCAGTTCATTCTGTGGTTTGCTTCATGGAAGTCTGGTGCTTGTTTTTTGATATTTTTTTTCTCCTCAGAGAAAAAAAATCTATTTCTGAATTGAAAATAGGAATTGTTGTCTTTAATCTGCATGGGTTTTTGTTTTATTTTGTTTTCTCATAGTAAATTTGGCTTTTATATTCTTTCCCTTATTTTTGGCTTCCACTGCTGATTGCACAATGTTAACATTGGAGGCATAGTGGGAAAACAACAACAAAAAAAGCAAGGAAAAGTCTGTTTCAGCTTAAATTCAATTTTTGTTTCATGATTGCCAAATAGTAAAATTATGTAGAATTTAACAGATTCTGCATTTGTTCTTATAGCTTTTTCCAGTCTCATACCATTATGCAAAAGACATTTCTGATGCAGTACTAATATTTTCTTCATTGATTAGAATTTGTCCTGATCAAGTTTTTCATCTATATACAGCATATGCCAGTAGTCTGATAACTTTGAAATTCAAACAATTGCTTCATCTTTATCTACTTTCAGAGCCTAAATTTAATTTTGGTTACAGTAAAGCTGAAACATCCTCTTCCTTTCCTGAATAAAGTAGATGCAGATCAGATTCAGACAAGAGTCACGAAATCTGTACTTGTTTAAGTGAGACTTTTTATTCAGTATCAGTTCCAGCATAAAAATTCATTCCAATATAACAAAGATTTTCAGCAACAACCCTTGCTGAATTTAAAACCACATTCTTCACTTCTAATGAAATTCTGCAGTATTTTTTCACAATGATAGGTGTAACATTTAAATGGGATGGTATATATGAATGACATGCTGTTCAAAGTGCAAGTACCATAATGTAACTCCTGAGAATGAGGAAGGAATGATAGGAATCAACAGCAATAGAGCTAAACCAAGCTTATACTGCTTATAATCCTGGCTGAAACCATTCTGTGAATATTCCAAGTTAAAAATTCTACAGATATGCAGTAAGAATGTATTAATTTTTAAGATCTCTACAATAACATTCACAGGAAAAAAAATCCCTTGTATTCATTGAGGTGAGAAATCTTGATATTATTAGTTCCTGCAGAGCTGTGAAACAACCAAGAACCCTTACATTAGTCAAGAAAGAATTTTCAGCTAGAGAGAGCTCCATTTTAGAGCAGAGAGGATGAGAAAAGCTTCATCTGTTAAAGAAAAGGAACTAATTATTCCACTTGACTGCAAAAGAAATTACACATTAAAGACAAAGATAATTCTACAGCTACAGTACATAGGCTTGGTATAACAGCAAGAGAGATGAATATATTTGGTTCATCGGAAAGAAAAAAATAGTTGAAGGGAATAGTGTAGGGTCTTAGTAATTGCTGCAGAAATAAGAAAACATCCTGTGTTTGTTAGAGAAGCTGACACAATTGTAAACTGGAGTCATTCAGCCATACTCCGTTTCCAGGTGTTTTACAAACTCAGATACTGGACTGTGCAGAAATATTTTAATCATCTGTACAGCTGAATTTTATGTGAAAAGCATTTGAATTTATTTTAAAGCAACCAGCACCTTTACTGTCATTGTCAGCTACCTTCTTTCTTGGTAGCCTACAGTATCAGGGGGATGGTTAAAGAAAAGATTGACAGATCAGACAAAGCCAGACAAAGTAAAAATTCCACAGAAACAGATTACAGCATTATGAGCCTAAGTGAGCACTGTAAGCAAAATAAAATGACCTACCAGTTGTGTAGAATTATCCAATATCTGTTTTCTGTGTGTTCACCAGAGAAAACCATTCTCCTTCAAATCTTTGTTTGGAATGTTGTGTCTAAATATACATAAAACTCGGTCCTGTGTTTAACAACGTCAGATGTGATGACTGCAATAGTTCATGTGGCCCTATTATTAATGCACTAACATTGAAGACAGCTTTATATGCTAAATGATTATCACAAGAATGCCTGAATGCTTATCCATTCATATAAAAAAAAAAAAAATATACAAATACACATTTGATCTGAAATAAAACTAATATAAAGTCATTTTACTTTATGGGTATGTACATAGCTATCACTGAACCAGCTTTGTCCTTAGAGTGATAAAATTTTCTGCCCATTTCTTCCTTAATATCCACACCCTATCAAAGGACAATGGGTTCACTATTATGCAGTGATATACATAATGTATTTTAATACATTATTATTAATATAATCTTAATACAGTGATCTATTATACAGTAATAAAATATAGCTTTATATATGGTCTACCATAACTAGGTTCTTAGAAATCAGGAAAAAAAGCTTTAAGGGAAATTCTTCAGAGGAAATAATATGGGAAATTCTCTCACTCCCTCCATAGCCAGTATATTCCATATCCAAAATATGGGTTTGCATTTACCCCTGGACTGACTCCTGAATCATGTACAGGGCATAAGTTAGAGAGTGCTAGCATGTCTAGCCCAGCACCACGACCTTGCTAACTACTAATCAGAGCAGACGTGAAGCTCTAGCACACAGGAGCAATTCATAGACTAGCTTTGTTTCCTAGCACAGACCTAGTCTGAACACCCAACGCTGCCTGAAGTTCGTCCTGAAACATCAATATTATTGTAGGTGATGTTGGTCTTTAGCCTAGGGCCCAAGGATCAAAGTGGCATTTTGTTCTGTTAAAGCCATTCTGTAGTTTAATTGCAATGAATAAAGAAATTCTGATGCTATGACTTATTTTCATAACTTTTAAATTATTTTTTTTTATTTTGTGTTTAACCATACTTTTGATTAAGGGTAGGAAAATTAATTAATCATTTAAAATTTCACACCTTTCTCATCCTGCCAGGACCTTGATTCTCTAAATCACTTTTTCCTATTAAAGGATTTACATACCCATTAATTCAAATGCTCTTCTAGTGGAAACTGTACCTTCTCTCTGTTCCATTTATTGCTAGTATTGTTCTGGTACCATTGTTTCTAGCACCACATCAATTCATGTATCTGTTCCCGACTTTGAAACAAACAAATATCCCATTGTACTTCAGGCTGGTAGTCTATTCATGTTATGCAAAAATGTTGGGTATGGTTGCTGTCAATTACTATTCTGAACAAATGATGTTGCTTAGATCCTCTTTGTCCTGTTTGCCACACTCTCATGTCACTTGCAAATTCTTGAAAAAATCCTGCAAATCGCTTCAGTTCTCACTACTTCTCCTGCTAGACATTGTCTTGGGTTGCACCATTTGCACCACCTAAGAGTTAGTCATATGTGCTTTTGTGTTGTTTGAAAAATTGTCACTTAAATCTGCATACTTTTCTGCTTCTAAATTGTTTTCTATTGTGCTCTATCTAGAACTTGAAGTAACAGAGCATCAGAATAGAGTTCATATTTCACAAGATATGAAAGCAAAAGAGTGGTCTCTGATGTTTAAAACAAATTATCTGGGTTTTGCTGGTTTGAATTGCCTTGCTAATCCTCTGTTATTGGAAAAACAGCTTAGTCACTCTTTGTTTTTATCTTTCGTTTCACTATGTACTTATAAACATACAATTCATATATCTCACTTCAGAATAAGTTCTATTGATCTATATTTTAGGATTTTTTCCTGTCTTGCTGAAATCTGCTCAAAACATCAAGTACTTTGGAATAAATGTCATCTCTTTATTTTTTAACATTTTGTAAGAAGTTGTTTAAACATTTTCAATTTTTTAAGTAGTGCCATAAGAGTTGGATCTCTTTTCTTTCTCCACCATCCAGATGATGTATTTTTAGTTTCCATATTTTACTCTTGACCTATATTGTGCTCAGAAGTCACTCAAAAATAGCCTATTCTGGATTTGTGTATTAGCAAACTAGCTTTGTTTAAGACAAGCCTCTATATAATTCAATAGTTCTCACTGTAGTCTCTTAAACATTCATATGATTCTGCACAATTCCTGTAACAATTTACTAATGAAGATTTATCATTTAGACATTCATATTTTTCCACCCTCTTGAACAGTGATCTTTCAGCATACAGAAAGGAAAATTTTTCCATCTACCTATTTAATAGATAGAATTTATGTTTAAAAATTGTAAATAACTTTTTAATATCTTGTATAAATGAATAATGGACATATTTTTGTTGCTGATTTTCATGTGACTGATTAAATAAATACAGAATTTCTTGTCAAAATCAGAGAGGTGAAACAAAAGCCTTTTACAGAGTACTCCACAGCACAGGAGACAAGATACTCTATTTCTCACATTGATTTCTGCAATGATTTTTTAGTAATAATGTAACCATTGAAACAAACTGGTAAGTGATAATTAATTTGCTTTATAAATAATTTTAATCTAAATTACTCTGTAAAATATTCACTAATGTAGTTAAGAAATACTTAGAAATGAAAGTAAATAGAGTAAGATATGAAGATATAGTATGGGAATTGTTTCTTTGGCAAACTGCTGCTTTGGTTCTAGCAGTACAAAATGCCAGTTCTACCTCTTGAATTCTGCTGAAGTATACCTATACTGTAGGAAACTCTTATACTCTAAGTGAATTTCCTTGGGCTGAGCTGACTTGATGAATATATCTAGTATGAACTCTTGGAACATTGCTTATTCTCTTGTTCCTATATCTTGACCTGCACTCTTACTCTGCTACTTAAACTGTACTGCATAGCTGTTCAGATTAACTTTTCTGGAAGACTCAAGCAAAGAAGAGATAGAATACTTCAATTATTTTGGCAACATCTGTCATTTGATTTCATTTCCTATGAAGTAACAATGCATAGTTACTTTTGCCTTCTTATTGTAATGTTCAACATACAGCATAAGACGGTTCAGAAATTGGACTTGCAGATACAATTTTTTTAATACCGTTTACAAAATATTAAAAAAATAAAGGTCATTTGTAGATTTTTGTATAATAAGAATAAAACTTCTAGGCAAAACTGGAGAAGGAGTGCAAGCCCTCTATACAGCAGAGCAAGCCCTGAGGGTGTGGTTGGTCTTTTCCCCACTCTAATTCAAACTAGTTCCTTCAGTCAACCTCAGTGATTCAGCTGAATGCCCTTAAACCATTACTTTTTGCCAAGTCTGGGATTCAATATTTTTCTGTCAGTCTGCCTCCCTTTCCTTGTCCTCAGCCTTGAAAAATAACATACTTTTGAAGAGGAAACATAAAAGTTGTTTATTCCTCAATCACTGTTAGCCCTTTGTTAGTCTCATATCTAAATCGCAGTGTGTGAGAGTTATGGAAATAACTTGATCTTCTCATAATAGTAAGTACACATATTCTATATTTTCCTTAAGAATTTTATTGCTTAGTGGGACTATATTAGGTTTGATCTGCCTGTGTCTAGATTTCTCAAACTTCTAGGAAAGAACAAATTATTCCTCTTCTCACAAGCAAAAGATTTTTAATATACTTTAGTGGAATGGTGTTGCTACCAAAAATTGCTGCTAACAGAAATTACTCCTTGCTACTGAAAGTATCTGCAAAAGTATAATTGCAACAATTACATCAGTTTGTCTTAGCTGGACAAGTAATCAAGGATGGCAGATTGTGGCAGTCCAAAATAAACACATTATAGCCTCTCAGCAACAACCTTGCTGCATGGCCAAAACAATAAAAAGTGGAATGGCACAACTGATAAGTGATAACGTTTAAATGTAGAAATATTGAGGAAAACTAATTTGGAAAGTGCTTTCAAACTTTATTAAGGAAATAAAAATCATTCCCGGATAATTATTAAAGGGCTTTTTATGATTTTGAACTGGCAAGTTGAAATACAGAACTCAAGAAGAAGCAGATTTACTACAAATAAGGATTTAATTGTGCTGCATAGAATGGATCTAGGAAATTTCAGTTATGAGGTGGTCATTCTTCTTATACTTAAGATAAAAAATTGCATTCAGGATAGTTTTGCCTCACAGGTCACTGCTTATATATTAATTTCAGAATTGAAAATTTGAGTGGAAATCTTAGGAAAAAAGGCTTAAGCTTTTTCTAGGTGACTGTAAGAATGAAAGAGCAATGTTTGAATTCCCTACAACAAAAGACTGACTTTCTTCAAAGTATATATATATATATATTAAAAGGTAGTGCAAAACCAAGAACAAATCCAAATGGGCATTTGGGGACTTCTCACAGAATCCCTAAATGATTACGGTTGGAAGAGACCTCTAGACATCATTTGGTCCAACTCCCCTGCTCAAGCAGAACCATCTAAAGCTGCTTGTCCAGGACCACGTACAGATGGCGTTTGAATATCTCCAAGTATGAAGACTCCACAGCCTATGACAGTGATCCGTCACCCCCACAGTAAAAAAATTGTTTCCTGATTTTCATACAGGTTGACTTATATTTCCATTTCTGCCTGTTGCCTCTGGCTCTTGTCACTGGGCACCACTGAAAAGAATCTGGTTCCATGCATGCTCTATGCACTGTTCTTGCAAGTATTTATATACATCACTAAGATCCCCCCTTAAGCCCTCTCTTTTCTATGCTAAACAGTCCCAGATATCTCAGCCTTTCTTGTAAAAGAGATGCTCCGGTCCCTTAACCATCTGTGGCTCTTCACTGAACTCTGTCTAGTATATCCATGTCAATCTGCTGGCTTCTTTGACATCCCTGGTCATATTTAATTATATTTAGGCTTTATCTTTCCTAACTTCCTCCCTGGATGCTTGGATAAGGTTTCCATATCCATCCCAGATTACCTGTCCTTGCTTTTGCCGTCTGTATGTCTCCTTTTTGTGTTTCAGTTTGGCTTTATTTATCCTAGTTTGAGCCAGAACAGAAACAATTTTGTTCAGTAGTTCTACTTTTCAGCAAAGTCTCTTCTAAGAGACTGAAGTTTCTGAAGTCAACAGCATGTTTTTGCAGACAGTGTATGCTTCTAGAAGTGATGATGCCTGATGTTTATAGTTGCTACTAAGGATTAGTATGCATAAAGGCTCTTGCTTATACTTGCTCCTGTAGTAACCAAGGTCACTGCTAAATCTTCTGAACTGCATTGGGGTACAGTAAAGTAAAAAGATCGTAAGTAAAAGGTTGCATCAGTGGGAAGGAGTGGACAGGACAGATGACCCAAAACTTATCAAAAAATGTATTTCATTCAATGTATGTCACATTCAGTATAAAGCCAAGAGATAGAAAATACATAGCTGCTGCTACAAACATACATAGAAACATACATAGGAACATAATGTTCAAAATCACTGTGTTTCAAGGAACATAGTCCTTAGCAAACAGATCTTTACAAAGAATTAATTCCAAGTGAACACCTCTCTCCAGTGAAGCTAAGGACAAAACTCACTTTGACTTCAGATCTATCAGAATGCCATTCTCAGGGAAAAGATAGAAATGTAATGCTGATATTTAAAGTCTTCTAGAGTAATCTGAGAAGACACAAAGATAGAACAGAATAGAGAAACATCCATAGTAAGACTACATAATAGAGCCCAGAATATTATTGGACACTTTTTTGTGTGTTTGTGCAGAAAATCTACATGGTCTTGGATAAAACTGAAGAACTGGAAGAAAGAAGAAAGGAAGGGAAATAGAAAAAGAGTCCGAGATCACAAAGAGCAATGCTATAGGAAGCTAGCCCATTGCCTAAATTGCTTTTTTTGACTATGTATTAAAAAAAGCAAAGCAAGACAATAAGTGCTTTCAAAATATTGGTGGAAAAATTCCTTGGAGACAAGACAAGTCTGCAGAAAAAAAGAAACTTGAGAAAGCAAAGTACATTTCTTAGTGCTAATAACCATGAAGACTAAAATAATAAATGGATTAAAATGTTACAATTACAATATTGGCTGGAAGGTAGACAAGGAGTCAGATGAACTATTGAAGGACAAGAGTGAGATGTTAATGACAAATGAGGTTCATATTGCCAAGAGGCTGAATGAATCCTTTGCTAGTGTATGCATGAAAGAATTTGAAGGTCATATTCCACAGACTGGGATAAATTCTCCTGGTGAAACAAGTGAAATGCTAAAAGGCTTTATGGTCACAATGAAGCAGGGAGATTGGAAATTAAACCTATTAAAACTGACATAGTATGAGGCCAGGATAAATTATATCCTAGACGTCTCCATGAAACTATTTAACAGGCAAGAGGGACATTTCTGGATTAGATATGTGGCTGAATGTGAAAAAGGAAAAGACCAAGTGATTCACCATGAGCTGCTAAGATAATTCATCATTTAAGTAAAAGATCTAAAAGTTACATGAGCACTACCAATCAAAACTAAGCATTAATTGTATCTAATGTTCTGGAAACACTGATAGGAGAAACACTCCATCATCAGAAATTGTAGCTTACAGAAATTGTTAAGTACAATAATAAATATACAAAATCAAAAAGGTATGGCTTCTCTTTGGTAGTAATTTTAATTCACAGAATCCCAGAATCCTAGAATCCCAGAATCCCAGAATCACAGAATCACAGAATGGGAGGGGTTGGAAGGGACCTCAAAAGATCATCTAGTCCAGCCTCCTGCCAGAGCAGGGTCACCTACAGTAGGTCACACAGGAACGCGTCCAGATGGGTTTTGAATGTTCCTAGAGAAGGAGACTCCACAACCTGCCTGGGCAGCTTATTCCAGTGCTCCATCACCCTCACAGGGAAAAAGTTTTTATAATATTTTCGTGGAACCTCCTATGTTCCAGCTTGTGCCCATTACTCCTTGTCCTGTCATTGGACACCGCTGAGAAGAGCCTTGTTCTGTCCTCCTGAAACTCCCTGTTGATGTATTTATAAACATTTATGAGAACACCCCTCAGCCTCCTCTTCTCCAGACTAAAGAGACCCAGCTCCTTCAGCCTTTCCTCAGAAGGGAGATGTTTCACTCCCTTCATCATCTTTGTGGCTCTGTGCTGGACTCTCTCAAGCAGTTCCCTGTCTCTCTTGAGCTGAGGGGCCCAGAACTGGACACCATATTCTAGATGTGGCCTCACCAGGGCAGAGTGGAGGGGCAGGAGGACCTCTCGCGACCTCCTAGCTATTCCTCTTTTATTACACCCCAGGATGCCATTAGCCTTCTTGGCCACGAGGGCACATTGCTGGCTCATGGTCATCCTGATGTGCACCAGGAACGCCAGGTCTCTTTCCCATACGCTGCTCTCGAACAGTCCCCAACCTGTATTGGTACATGGAGTTGTTCTTTCCCAGGTGCAAAACTCTACACTCACCCTTGTATTTCATAAAATTTCTCCCCACTCAACTCTCAGACTCTTTAGGTTTCACTGAATGGCAGCACAGCTTTCTGGTGTGTGACACTCCTCCTAGTTTAGTGTCATCAGCAAACTTCCAGACAATGCACTCTATTCCCTCATCCAAGTCGTTGATTAATATATCAAATAGTACTGACCCCAGTACTGACCCCTGAGAAACTCCACTAGATACAGGCCTCCGACTAGATTCTGCCCGATTGGCCACAACTCTCTGACTTCCTTGCTTCAACTAGTTCACAATCCACCTCATACCTGATCATCCAGACCACACTTCCTCAGTTTAGCAACACGGATACTATGGGAGATGTTCACTGGGAGATGGGCTGAACCACGTTCACTGCACGGCCATCATCTATCCACCTGGTTACATCCTCATAAAAGGCTATCAGGTGGGTCAAACATGACTTCCCCTTGGGAAAATCATGCTGACTGCTCTGAATGACCCTCTTGCTCTTGATATGCCTAGACACAGCGCCCAGGATAAGTTCTTGCATCACCTTTCCGGGGATGAAGGTGAGGCTGACTGGTCTGTACTTACCTGGGTCCTCCTTCTTGCCCTTTTTGAAGACTGGAGTGACGTTTGCTTTAGATTTTAGACACTGGAATACTGAACCGCATTGTCAGATAGAAGAAGACACATTTCCATATTTCCATATCCAACACTGGTTCAAGGCTATGACTACTCAAACACTGATGAAGGAGCTAGGCCTCAAAGTTACATAGCCAAGTGTTTTGCATACCACTCCTGGTTGGAGTTGGTAAGGAATCAAGGTTTCATATGATTCTTGGAGCTCCTCTACAGAAAATATGATTAGCATACAAAATCAAAAACTTCCTCTGAACAACTGAGCACTGGAGCAGAATATACTGTTCTGGAGCACTCTAGTGAAGATAAGTAGCCTGATAATTTTTGCTTAATCTGTACAGGTAACGTAAGTATAGCATTTTGAATATGCAAAGTAACTGATTCAAAATTATATTGAATATGTATTTAATTATGATTTACTTAATTCTGGACTTACCAAAAGTCAAAATAAGAAACCAGGATGTTTGTCTAGGATGTACTGCCAAGAACATTGAGACTGAACAGATAACATGTCTAACAAGATATACAGACACCTATCAAGGAAACAGGTAGCAATGCAATCAGTAAATCTAGAGATAAATCAGTGAAGATTCTTTAGTAGATTTCTGAACTTTATTTGCATTTCTGTAGGTGATCTCATTAATTTATAAACTTCTTCAAATGTGGTTGGTGAAAGAATTTTCAGCTGTAAGAACTGATGACAACTAATTTAAAGGTGAAGCAAAGAGTATACTCATCTTACAAACTGGAAGGCAACTGGAATCTTAGCCATGGGCTAGTGGGGACAGAGCAGGAGAAATGAGAAATAGACCGGTACTTAAAATCTAAACTGCCTGAGAGAAAGAAACTAACCTTTAAAAAGGTCTCATTCCCATTGCCTTCACATAAAACCACCTGGAGATGCATGTTATATACCCCTGGTAGCTTTTTAATTTTATACTCAATTTGTTAGAAATACTTGCTTTCTTTCAAATTTCAAAATCTATTACTGTTACCAAGAGTCTAAAATTCTAATATCAAAAGTACAAATGCAGCATATGACCAACATATTACAATTTGTGATTTCCTGTGTTGTGAAAAATGAGTAATTGAATATTTTTCTGTTAATTGCTTTGTCTGCCAAGAATATGTCTGCTAAGAATACTAAGAATATGAGTTTTTGGTGTATGAATATACAAGAATGTGTGTTTCTTAGTTCTTTTACTAGTGTAGCTATACTGATTATGTTGCTTGAGACACAAGTTCAAGTCAACAACTCATATACCCATTAAAACTCACAATTAAGCTGAGATTTGTTGTGAAATTACTTTTGATTAATTTAATTTTCAAATAAAAGATATTAAATATTAAATTTCATATAAAAGTAATTATATTATTTGATTAAATATAAAAATATATTTCCTCGCATAACAAATCATTTAGCTTGAATTCTGAAAAACAAATGAATAAAAATGTATTTTTCAAAATATGTAAGTAGCTTTTTTTCATCATTATACCTCCTCGTGTTGGGTTTGTGTCCAGTGGTTTTTTTTTTGGCAGCTGGTAGGCTATGGGTGTGGCTCCGTTGTGAAAAATCCAGAACCATCCCCAGCTAAAATTTGGACCCTCACCTGGCCAAAGTCAGACCAATTAACAATTGATCTACATACTTAAGAGGAGGAATGGTTTATGCGGGTTCTTTTGTGATGGGGAGTTCTTGGGTTTGGGCAAGAACAGGAGGTGAGAGGAGAAACCATGTGGTCACCAAGGTCAGTGAGGAAGGATGGGGAGAAGGGCACCGGAACAGAGATCTTCCTGAGACCCGTGGTGAGATGGCAGGCTGAGTCCCTGCAGCATGAGGAGATTAATGGTGGCGAAGGATCCAGGAGGCAGCAGCCCCTGGAGGACCTCATGCCAGAGCAGAGGGCAGTGCCCAAAGCATGCTGTGACTCCAAGGGAAGGCTGCATTGTCTGTTGCTGGAAGGACTGCAGCCCCTGGGAGACACCCTCACTGGAGCAGTTTGGGAAGAATCATGACCAGGTGGGAAGGACTCACACTGGAGAAGTTTGACAAGGACTGTCTTCCATGAGAGGGCCACCATGTTTGGAGCAGGGGAAGACTATTAGGAGTTCCTCTCTCTGAGGAGGAAGAAGTGGCATGGAAAATAGATAACAGACAGACAACAACCTCCATCTCCTGCCCCTGCTGTGTTGTGAGTGGGCAGGAAGTACTCAGGAAGAAAGGAATGGTGGGGGGATAATGTTTTTAAGATCTGGTTGTATTTATTTTCTCACTGTCCTACCTTGATCTAATTGATTGGTAAACCGGTAGTGGATTTGTTGTCTAAATTAAATTGGTGTTTTCTCCCCAAGCCTACTCCACTTTTTGCCCGTAATCATAACTGGTGAGTGAGCCCTCCCTCTCCTTAATCTTAATCCTCAAGCCTTTTGTTGAATTTTCTTCTTCTCATCTTAAAAGAGAGGATGGTAGCAATGAGCAAGCAGCTGCATTGTTCTTTGTTACTGTCTGAGTGGGCTCAAGCCACAACACTGCTATGGGCTAGAGTTTGAAGATGCTCATTATGAAATTACTACTCTTAACAGGAAGTGTATTACTGAAAGTAAATTCATATACATTGTGATGGTGTACTGAAAGAAAAATGAAAGAAGCTATTTCCTATTCTTACAGTTTTGTTCTACAGAGATGTTCTTTAAAAGGTGCATTTAAAACTAATCAGAAATTAAAATCCTTTCCTGTTTATGCCATCACAACCTTATTTTCTCCTTGTCAGTGTAAAACTTGGAAGACTTTATCTAGAAAGCACCTTTTCTAATAACAGAAGCCCTAATATGTAACTCAGCTGAATTTTCATTAATGCTAAGGTTTTGAATTAGTGACCAGTTGTATATTACTAAATATCTGATGGTAATTTAATTTCAAAAAATGTGTTGCATGTGTTAGGTTGTAAATTACAGACTTTTAATAAAATGTTGATATACTTAAAGAGATTTTGAATGAACTCAGTTGTGCTTAAAGTCACATCTGTTTGCATTTAAAGACATATTCTGTTTTTCAGAGTAACCTGTATCTACAATATAGTGAGCTTTAAGCTGCCTATAAACTAGCTTTTTTAAAAAAGAAAGGATACATACACATAAGTATATAGAATATTAATGAGAATATTTAAACAAAATCATGGCAAATATCTTTCTTATTTATTTCCATGTATCTTTTTCTTACCGTAGCAGAAGTCAGAAAAGTCTCAACATATACAAAGATTAAAGCCAAAAATAAGCTACCGCGTTTCTTCAGAAGGTTTAGAGAGATTTTACCTGCTGTTCAAGGACATGCAAAGATCTAGGTCAGTTCTCATCCTACTCAAATAATTTTCTTTACCTATTCTAAAACTATCAGTCTGAAATAATTAAAAATACTTGCTTCAGCAACTCGAAATGCAAGAATATATTAGTCAGCAAAATGAAAATACAGAACTTATTTCCTTGTACTAAAAGAAGTTTCTGTTCTGCTCAGTTTTCAGATTTTACTCCTGACCCCTTTAATTCTTTGTATTGTCTCGCATATTTTCTGAGAATTCCCTTATTTGTAGCTCATTTTTTACCCAAGCACTGCATACAGTGTTCATGTTCCAAATTGGTTCACAATCATAATAGAACTTGCATTATAATTCTGTCTTGTTTTAGTGTGGTGAATCTATTTTCTGTTACCTTTGCCTTGACATTCTTCTAAAGTCTGATTTCTTTCATTCTGAGCTCATAGTAATGTATAAGGATGATGTATTGGTTGCTATGCGTGACTCTAAAACCTACTCCTTGGCCACTTCTGTCTCTTCCCTCCTCAAAAAAGCACCTTAGTAACCCTAAAGTGTTTAGAAGGAATGGAGGGCTAAGTCTCATTCTAAAGTCTGTTTCTCCAATCATATATAGTCTCCTGTATATAAAGTCTCCTTTGCCCTCCTCAGCAGAGAAAAGGGGCTACTGATGTTACAGATACAAAAAGGAAAATCTTTTCCTTTATGAAAGCAAGCCTCTTGCACCAGAATCTGAAAAATGTCCTCCAATGATTTGCACAGAAGTAGCAGACTCTTTCAATACATTAAATGTGATTATAATTTATAACTTGAAATGGTGGCTCAAGTTGTTGTGCAGGAATTCAATGAATCATGGATTCCTTTTCCACAGTGAAGTTTGTCTCAGAGTGCTGCTTTCTCAGCAGAGGTCATAAGCTTCTCTAAAATCATGCAATCACCTCACCCATGGCACCACTCACGGTTGCTTCTGGCTGGGGGTAGCTTTGCCAGGTATGGCCCTATTCTGTCTGTGGCAGTTCAGAATATGGAAGGCTTAACTCTTTGGCAATGCTCAGTTTCATTTTCTTTTCTGTTTCAATTATTTATTTGTGTTACTTTAGAAGAGGACAGGAAAGAGACAGCTCTCTATCCTCCTTTGTGATTTATGATGAAGGAGGCAGAAAGAGATATCTGCTCTCAAGAAACAATGGCTGTTTTGAAGCACTGGAACAGAGGTACAAAAAAGAAAAGATACTACGTCTTACTGGGCCGAGGGTATGCTGCAGGTGTTCAGGGCTTAGTGTGCATAAATCTGTGTGCAACTTGATGTTTTCAGTCTCCAAGAGGTTAGGGAGCCCTTCCTGTTAAGTTTTCTTGTTCTTGAATGTTCACACCATCTCTGATACTAGTTTTATGTTCAGCAGAAAATGAAATGGCCAAGTTCGTTTCAGGTCTTGTATATAAAACTGGGAGATTTAGGTTTTTTTAGAAGAAAATTCCAAAAAATTCCAGTATTTGAAGAAACACAACATGAGAAATCTTTGGAGATGTGAATCACTGAAGAAATTTACTCAGCTAGGTAATACTTGAAAAGTGAAGCAGGTGTGAGCAAGAAGCTGTAAAGATTTGAATACATGTAATTAAATAGTGAGTGAAAAACAGAGCAGAAGTCTAGAATCATTTACTGTTTGAAATGTCCCACTGTGTGAAATATAAACTGAGTTGTTCAAAGTTCTGTCTATACCTTGTACGTCATTGAAGTATGCTAAGAATTAAAATGTTAGAAAAGGAAAGATAAGTCTTATAATGGGTTCATGATAGTACTTTTTTTTCCTCCTGTGTAGGTGGTTCACAATAGAAAAAAAAGCTCACTAATTTAGTAGGAATCTTTTTTTTTCCTCCTCACTCTAGTAGCTATTTATATTTTTCTTTATTGCAGCTGTATTTTTTTTCACCATTTAGTGGAAATAAATTGATACGTGGTCCTTGGGAAGAGGAAAAAATCCAAAATCAGTATACAAAAAGGGATGTACATGGCCTGTTGTATGGGGAAGCAAGCCGAGTACATCCACAGTATAATGAGCTCTAAATTACTTATTACTGTTAATGGAAGAAACAATTATATGAAAATATTAGTGCTCAGTATCAGCCAGTAAATAGATATGTGGTGTCCTTGTATCTTGAATATTATATTCAGCTCTGATTCACTTCTTCACAAAAGACATAGCAGAACTTATAATAATACAAAGAATATCAACAAAATTCTTTAGTGGTGTTAAACAGATCTATTCTGAGGACAAATTAAATCACACAGAATCACAGAATTGTTGAGGGTGGAAAAGACCTCTGAGATCATCAAGTCATGACTCAACAGCGTTGCAAGGGCCAGACCACGGCACTAAATGCCACATCCAGCCTCTCCTTAAACATCTCCAGGGACGGTGACTCCACCACTTCCCTGGGCAGTGCATTCCAATGCCTGATCACCCTCTCTGTGAGGAAGTGCTTCCTGAGCCTGATGCAGCTTCAGGCTATGCCCCCTTGTCCTGTCACTGGTTGCCTGGGAGAAGAGCCCAACCAAGGGCCAACCAAGGACCACAAAGCTGGTTACCCACTCCCCCACATCTGGATGGGGGAAAGAAACAGAAGAGTACAAGCGAGAAAATTCATGGATTGAAATAAAGACATTTCAAAAGGGAAAGCAAAAGCCACAGCCACAAGCAAAACAAAACAAGGAATTTATTCATCACTTCTCGTGGTCAGACATGTGTTCAACCATCTCTAGGAAAGTAGGGCTAACAATGACTTGGGAAGACAAATGTCATCAATCTGAACATCCCCCCCATCCTTCTCTTTCACT
>NW_009721151.1:113512-143763 GCF_000703405.1 Apaloderma vittatum
CTTTCCCTCAGATTCATGTTCTGAGCATGGAATGTCCTTTTGGTCAGTTGGGATCAGTCACGAACACAGCTAATGAAGTTGAATTATTCTTTAACAGAAGTTAGGGAGACAAACGAGGTCATCTAAAGTAGGTAAGTAGGCTCATATGAGAAAAAAGGAAACTATTTGGTTGCCTTTTTTCTAAAAAAAAAAAGAAAAAGAAGACACTGACACTGTGGAACTCATTTCTACAGAATATGTATGAAGCTGAAAGTTTACATACTTCAAGAGGTAACTAAAAGAATAAACCTCCAACAAGGACTACTAAAAACTGGCAAAACCTCTGGCATAGTTAAGTCTTTATTCTTCATATGCTTAAAATAGATAGGCTTGGTAGTCTGTGAGAAAGATCTCTGTATCAGTGCCCTGCCACATTGCACTGCCCTGAGTAATTTCTACAAGAGACAACCAGAGACAGGATACTGAGGTAGGCAAACATTGTACAGTACCCAGCAGAGCAGTTATCACCAAACTAAAAAATATGCAAAAAATTTAAAGCATTTGAAGAGGTAGGATGATATTCAAATGCAAACAGAAGTAACAGTCTAATATTTGCAAACATCAGTAAACACAAGTAGATTTGTGAGAAAAACAGAGAATGCGTGATGATATCCAGTACGCTTGCTCATACTCTCTCTATATGTATATACACACAAAACATCCAACTACTGCAGAGTCAACAAAGAAGCATGCTGACTAAAAATCTCAAATAGTGACAACAGAAGTGTAGAATCATAGATTTGTTTCAGCGGGAAGGGGCCTTTGAATGTCATCTAGTCCATTTCTCTGAAATAAGCAGGGACATCTTTAACTAGATCAGGTTGATCAGAGCCCGATTCAACCTGGCCTTGAATGTTTCCAGGGATGGACCTCCTATCACTTCTCTGGGCAAGATGTTCCAGTGTTTCATCACATTCATGAAAAATATATCTTCCTTATATCTGGTCTAAATCTACCCTCTTTCTGTTTAAATTCATTACTGCTTGTTCTATTGCAACAGGTGCTGCTAAAAAGATTGTCCTCATCTTTCTTATAGGCCCCCTTTAATATCAAAAGGCGACAATAATGTATCCCTAGAGCCTTCTCTTCTCCAGAAAAGTCCCAATTCTCTCAGTCTTTCTTCACAGGAGAGATGTTCCAGACTTCTGATCCTTTTTGTGGCCCTCCTCTGGACACACTCCAACAGGTCCATGTCTTTCCTGTGCTGAGGACCCCAGAGCTGGATGCAGTGCTCCAGATGAGGTCATAAGAGAGCAGAATAGAGGGGCAGAATCACCTCTGTTGACCTACTGGCCATGCCTCTTTTGATGAATGCCAGGGTATGATTGACCTTCTGGCCTGACAGCACCCACTGCCAACTCTTGTCTAGATTTTCATTTACCACAACCCTCAAGTCCTTCTCTGTAGGACTGCTCACAAAACCTGTATTGATACTGACAGTTGCTCTGACCCAAGGGCATCTTCATGAGGCTCACACGAGGCTCACATCTCCAGCTTTTCCAGATACCTCTGGATAGTATACTGACCCTCAGACTTACCAACTTCACTACTCATTTGGTATCATTTGCAAACTTGCTGAGGGTATACTTGAACCCATCATGTCATTAATGAAGATATTAAACAACGAATGTCCCAATATGTGCCCCTGAGAGACATCAGTCATCACTGTTCTCCATCTGGACATTGAGCCATCGACCACTGCCCTGTGGATGTGACTATCCAAATAATTCCTCATCCGCTGAACAGTCCATCCATTAAATTCATATCTCTCCAGTTTAGGGGAAAGGATATTGTGGGAGACCATATCAAAGGCCTTACTGACTTCCATATAACTTATTCCTTTCCAGAAGCAGTCAGAGCATGACTGACTTAGAGAGAACATAATATTTCCCATATTCAAGAATGTAAAATTAAGCATATATAAATTTTTAAATTACTGACTGATAAGGAATCAGTCTAGGAGACATACAGTGAAAAGCCTTTCACATATGATGAAAGGTTTACTAGGAATATCAGTGTCGTGTAAATTATGCTATCAAATGTCTATTATGTCACCTTCTACGTATTGATCAGAGAACCAGTGAGCAATGAATATTACAAAAGAAAAAAAATCAGAAAATAATAATTTTTAAAAATGTGTTCATACATGAATGCGCTTGCTCTCTCTTACTGAACACATATGAAGAAAAAAAATAAGGAAAATATGGTTTATGTTTTTTTCTGACAAGGTGGTGATGATTTTTCTCTTTTTCCTTATGTTTCTATGCATTTATTAACACCTACAAAAATTTTGTGGTGCAGCCCATAAACAAGTCACATGCAAACTGATGCTTGTTTAGGTATTGAAAAAGGGAATCAGAAATGAAAACTGGGTAGAAAGAATTAGAAAAAAGTGAAGTTTTTAGTGTCTTGAGCCCAAGATATCATGGTGCCAGAGAAAGAAATCAAAATCTTATCCTGAAAAATAAAAACCCACATCTTTTGAAGCTGAGAACTTTATGAATGACTTGAGTGCAAGGAGATAGTAGCTGAATATCTATTTTTCAGGCACTGAGAAAAGGACATCAAAGATAGGGTATTTAAGGACTTTCAGAAAAAGTTGGGAAAAGGAGGAGAGGGAAAGGGAAAATAATTCACATAGTAGAAGACAATGTGAATGATCTCAGCAAGGAAAATATGTAGTGAAAAAGATTTCAAGAAGAAATGTTGTAAAGTGTTGGAAAAAGAATGACCTAAAGATGAATAGGGCTTATGTATTAATATTGAGCATAAGAGAGTAAAAAAAGGAATGAGTTAGAAGAAAAAGATGGGATACATTCAGTTTAGGATGAGCTACATTCTTTGTTCCAGAGAACATCCACAATAATGTAAAAACCCTCTAATTATTTTCTTTAGGCTATTTTCTAAATAGCTAGCAAAAACAGGCTAGAAACGATTAAATTAGTTACCTCTGAGAGTTATATTCTCCCTTCTTCCTTCATTTCAGGTCTCACAGTTGTGGCAAATGTAATTTTTAACATATGGACTATCACTGAGGTTAATTTCAAATTCTGTACTCTCTTTTATAGCAATACTGGAATAGCTGGAGAGATTTAATACTAATATTTTATAATTTTTTCCCCCTGTAATACACAGTTGAGAACTAGTTTTTAGGTTAAATTAAATGAATATCATAATATTAATATTTATAGTAAATGCTTTCTATGTTATCACAAATGTAATTCCACAAAAGTGAAACAGCAACATCAAAGAAAGCATTAGACATCTATCATTGCATAAGAAAATATTTTTCTACTTAATGGCACCAAACAAATTGTTGTAAATTTATTTAAAAAGTTAAGATTTGTGAGTTTTTTGAGGAAGTTTATAGTAATTCATATACATATTTCAATATTTTTCTCTTTTACAGAGAAAAAAAAGGTGAATAAATTTCTCTCCTCTATCATCATTCTGCACATGTAGATTTAGGTCCTACTATCTACATGTACTGATACAAAGTCCACAATATTCTTATTTTCTAGCCTTTATAATAACCTTGGAAAGAAAGATACTGAAAGAATGGGAAAGGGGAGGAAAGAAATGTCTGTTAAAATACTTGAATATATAATCTCTTATGAAGGTGGAAGAGATCTGATGTTCACTAGTTCATATCCAGTATTCATGCTCATACCTTGTGCCATCAGAGGTATAATCACCTTCCAAGATGAAACAAATATTTTGCAGCAAGTGTAATTTTTTATTTTATTTTTATTTTTGTGTCAGTACACTGAAACCACTCATTCTGATTTTATAGATCAGAAAAAATACTTTTACTGCAAAAAAGTCACATGATTCAAATGATCTGTGTAAGAAGAAGCTCTTCTGTCTGCACATGTAACACGTAAATCTATCTCTTTGTATCTCCTAAGCATCACCCCTTGTCTCCATCTTTCAAACAGCATTAGAAGTTAACCTCTTTATCGATTGTAATTACTGCTAGGGATGAAGTTACAGGTTTGTTGAGCGTTCCACTGACTGGTCAAGTATTCAATTGAAAGGGGTCAGGAATTCTCATTAGTATGTCAACTATTTGTGTTTTCCTGTAAGGCTGTGGTCAATTGATTGAAAGAAGATCAATAAAGGCCCATGAGATTGATAGAGTTTGCAAAGAAATAACTCAATAGTACAGAATAGTTATTATATAAATTATATAACATATAATATGTAATACGTAATACATAACATATAATGCATAATATATAATATATCATTTATAAGATGTAGGATGTCAGATATGATATATAAGGTATAAAATATAAGATACAAAAATATAAGATATAAGATATATAAAACTATTTTTAGACAAAGACTGTCACTGGAGTGGGGGTGAATGGATACAGGTCCCTGCTTGACGAGGCAGGCAAATCCCCTTCCGGCCTCCCTTGCATTCCCAGTTGCTCTTAAACATCAGATCCAGGACACTGGAAGTTGAGGGTGAGGCAAATAAGACTGTAGAAGGACCATCCACAGTGTTGTCAAGAGTGAGTCAGTCTGCCCCATGCATTAGGACTTCCACTGCTAAACAAAAAATGGAGGGTAATTATCACAGGAGACTCCCTTCTCAGATGTACAGAAGGCCCCATATGTTGACCTGACCCATCCCACAAGGAAGTCAGCTGCCTCCCTGGGGCCCAGGTTAAGGATGTTATTAGGAAGCTCCCAGATCTGGTAAAGCCTTCAGATTATTACCCACTTCTTGTAATGAAGATTGGCAACAATGAGGTAGAGGAGAGACGACTAGATGCAGTCAAAACGGACTTTAGGGGAGGATTCCACAAGGATCAGGTGTGCAGGTTGTGTCTGCCTTCAACTGCAAGGAATAATAGAGAGGTTCAGAAAAACATGCCAGATTAATACCTGGCTTAAAGGGTGATACCATCAGTCCAACTTTGGATTTTTCACCCAGGGGGAGATCTACGCAACACCTGGCCTACTGAGACCAAATGGGGTTTAGATGACTGTAAGGGGAAAAAGGATCATGGATCATGAGCTGATGGGGCTCGCTGAGCTATCTTTAAACTAGATAAAGGAGAAGAGGTTACAACCAGATCGAATGAAGACGACCCTGGGAAAGGCATAGCAACATTGTGAATGAAACCATTAGCCCAGCTGAAGTGCAACCATACTTCACTGGGGGCTCCAGATACTTCATCAGGGGCCCAGCTCAAATGCCTTTATGCAAACGCGTGCAGCATAGGTGATAAAGAAGAGGAGCTGGAGATGCTTGTGGGCCTGCAGCGCTGCAGTCTAATATTGGCATCACGGAGACAAGATGGAATGAGTCCTACAATTGGTGTGTTGCTCTTCTGGAAGGACAGGCAGGAAAGACGAGATGGGAGTGTTGCCATCTATGTCTGTGACCAGCTAGAATGTATGGAGCTACACAGGGCAAGTGATGACACAACCTACCGCCTGTGGGCCAAAGTGAAAGAAAGAGTAGGAGACATTACAGCAGAAGTCTGCTACAGACCACCTGACCAAGAGGACAGAGTGGACGAGGCCCTTCATAGACAGATAGGAGTCACTGATTGTTCATAAATCCTGGTCCTCATGGGGGCTTTATGCACCCTAATATCAATTGGAGAGACAGCACAGCAGGGCATAAGCAATCCAGAGGATTCCTGGAATGTATTGATGATAACATCCTTCTCCAAGCAACAGAGAAGAGGTACCATGCTAGACCTGATTCTCTGGCTCCTCGTTCAGAAGTCTTGGTGGGCAATTTTAAACCTCATGGGCAGTCTTGACTGCAGTGACCACGAGATGGTGGCGTTTAAGACCCTAAGGGCAGCGAAGAAAGAGAAGCTCAACAAGCCTGAAACCCTTGACTTCAGAAGAGCTGACGTTGGCCTCTTCAGGAACCTGCTTGGTAGTATACCATGGGACAAAGCCCTGGAGGGGTTGGGAGCCCAGGAAAGCTATTTGATTTTCATCTTCTCCAAGCTCAACAGCACTGCATCCTTAAGAAGAAGAAATTAGGCAAAAATGTCAGGAGGCCTATGTCGCTGAACAAGGAACTCCTGGCTAAAATCAAATACAAAAGGGAAATCCACAAAGGGTGGAAGTAAGGACTGGTAACCTGGGATGATTTCAGGGAAGCTGCTTGTGAAATCAGAAACCAGGTTAGAAAAGCTAAAGCCCTGATGGAATCAAATCTGGCCAGGGACATAAAAAATAACGGAAAAGGATCCTACCGATATGTGAAAGGAAAAACAAGAGAGCATGTGAGGCCTCTCCAGAGGGATAGAGATTACCAGGTTACTGAGGACATGGTGAAGGCTGAGCCACACCACTCAAGACACAGAGGGCATGGGCTGGATCTTGAGGAGTAAAGAACTACCCAGGGTAGGAGTGGATCAGGTCCAGGAACACCAAGAGAACCTGAAGGTACACAAATCCATGTGACCTGATGAGATACATCTACAGGTCTGGAAAGAACCGGCAGCTAAAGCTGTTAGGGCACTAGCCATCATATGAGTTGTGGCAGTCTGGTGAAGTTCCCCCTCACTGGAAAAGGGAAAACATAACCCCCATTTTTAAAAAGGGAAGAAAAGAAAACCTGGGGTACTACAGGCCGGTCAGCCTTACCTCTGTGCCAGGTAAAATCATGGAGCAGATCCTCCTGGCAATAGTACTGAGGCACATGAAAAGTAATGAGGTGATCGGTGACAGCCAACATGGTTTGACTAAGGGCAAATCATGTCTGACTAATTTGATGGCCTTCTATGATAAAGTTACAGCTCTAGTTGAAATAAGAAGTGCAACTGATATCATCTACCTGGACTTGTGCAAGGCATTTGACACTGTTCCACATGACATCCTTGTCTCTAAGATGGAGAGACATGGACTTGATGAGTGGGCCACTCAGGATAAAGAATTAGCTAGAAGATCGCACTCGGAAGAGTTGTGGTCAATGTCTTGATGTCCACGTGGTGACCAGTGACAAGTGGAGTTCCTCAAGGGTCCATTATGAGTCCAGTGTTGTTCAATATCTTTGTCAGTGTAACGGGCAGTGGCATTAAGTGCATCCTCAGCAAGTTTGCCAACAATACCAAACTGCGTGGTGCCGTGGACTCGCTTGAGGGGCAATCTTGATAGGCTTGAGAAATGGGCCAGTGCAAACTGCATGAGGTGCAACAAGTCAAAATGCAACATCTTGCACCTGGGTCAGGCCAATCTTAGGCACAAATACAAACTGGGCACAGAGTGGGTTGAGAGTAGCCCTGAAGAGAAGGATTTAGGAGTGTTGATAGATGAGAAGCTCGACATGAGCTGGCAGTGTGCTCATGCAGCCCAGAAGAACAACCGCATCCTGGGATGCGTTAGGAGGAGTGTGGCCAGCAGATCAAGAGAGATGATTCTCCTCCTTTACTCTGCTGTTGTGAGACCCCACCTTGAATACTGCATCCAGTTCTGGTGTCCCCACAATAAGAGGGATATGGATCTGTTGGAACGAGTTCAGAGGAGGGCTACAAAGATGATCCAGGGACTGGAGCACCTCCACTATGAGGATAGGCTGAGGAAGCTGGGATTTTTCAGCCTGGAGAAGTGAAGACTCGGGGGGAATTTTATAACTGCCTTCCAATATCTGAAGTGACTCTACAAGAAGGCTGGAGAGGGACTTTATACAAGACTGTTCAGCGATAGGACAAGGGGAGATGGATTCAAATTGCAGGAGAATGGATTTAGACTTGATCTCAGGAAGAAATTCTTCAGTATGAGGGTGGCAAGACTCTGGGATATGTTGCCCAGAGAGGCTGTGGATGCACCCTCCCTGGAGATGTTCAAGGCCAGGCTGAATGAGGCCTTGAGCAAACTGGTCTAGTTAAAGGTATCCCTGCCCACAGGAGGGAGCTTGGGTTAGATGATATCTAATGTCCCTTCTAACCTAATCCCTCCTATGATTCAGTGATTCTATGGGTAATAGCATATTTCTGTCTACGCACAGCTCATCAGTAGAAAGGCATTCTTATGATATAGATAGCAAATGGATAAAGCAAAAGTAACCTGTTACTGTGCAGTGCAATGAACAGAGACATCTCTTTTAAACTCTGTATTTTTCTATACTTTTTATATTCACTCAATGCCCTTCATTGAGTAAAAATACAAGTTAGAAGTGAGAGATCTTTCTAAAAATTTACACTCTTATGCCATAGAAGAGTATAGCCCATCATTTCACCCATTTGAAGTAATTTTCCTGTAAGCACTGTCCAAGATTCCTCTGGGAACAGTGTGTCTTCAGGCTGTGCACAAATTTAATTCCAGTTTTGCTCTCAAATCATAGACAGAACAGAAAAAAGCATGGATAATGGAGGCCAAGACATGATAAGGGAATCTGGGCCTCCTCAATTCATATAATGAAGGTGAAGCAGAAAGCTACAATTGTCTATTAATAATTTTTGCCTCAACCAACCAAACAAAAATCAAACCAAAACAGAGGCCTACCTGAATCCACACTTCTACTTCAATTCACCTATTTAGAAAAGGAAGGAGAATCATTGCTGGCAGATTGACTGACTGACTGACTTAGTGATTCATACTTTAAACCGAGGGGTTAGAAGGGTGAGGTCCGAAGCTGTAACACTTGTGTACTCACAGGCAACAGCGTGGATGAGTGCACATACTGAATTAGTGGGAAATATCCCTCAACACTCCAAAAAGGTTCCACCAAAAATGTGAGACAGCCGACGGTGCAGCTGAAGTGCCTCTACACCAACACAGACAGTATGCATAATAAATAGGACTCGAAAGCCATAGTACAGCTGGAAAGCTATGATCTAATCACTGTCACTGATATTTGGTGGGAAGAATCACATGGCTGGAGCACTGCAATTAACAATTATAAATGGTTCAGGGGGGACATGTAAGGGAGGATCTTACCCTCTTTTTTTAAAAAAAAAATGTTGCCTTTTGTCCTTTTGCACCAGGTGCTGCTTAAAAGATTGTCCTCATCTTTCTTATAAACCCTCTTTAAGTATTGGAAAGCCACATTATGTTTTCTCCTGAGACTTCTCCAGGCTGAACATTTTACAAATAGAGCGTGTGCACAATCATGTCTGAATATTCAAAAATTGAGCAAAGCAACAATATTATTTGTTTTTACCTTTCTTCCTAAATTAAAACAAGTAATTGCAGTTACAAAGTAAATTTGTGTTACTTGTTTTAATTAAAAAAATATATATTTTGCAGTGTCTCCAAACTCTCTCCATCACTCTAAAAACATCATTTGTGCTGAAAATCCCTTCTGTATTTCATTTTTCTGTCATATATTCTGATATATATTCTAATATTGTATAACATTTTGAAGATACATTGTCCATGTTTCTGCATGGTGCTTTTTCGAAAATACAAAGTCTAAGATTGTACCATATAGCTGAACTGATGGATCCAGATTAGAATCAGATAAAATGCACCTATTTGAACAAGCCAGTAATTGCACTGAATCATGTAATATGTGTCTAGAGCCACTCTAGTTTGCTTAAAGAGCAGCTGACTCTGAAACACTCTGTTTACAAGACATTCTGTTTCTATATTATATATTTTTCAATATTTATCTTCCATTGTTCTTTACTACTAGGAACATTTGCATGAAAACAGGATCTTTGTTTTTCAGGAGTCCATCTGCTACCACTGCTTATTCCCAGCCTGAAGTCATAATCCAGTGTTTATGGTATCATCCTAACATTTAGAGAAACCAGATGAATTGCTATTAAAAACAGAGTGAAAATACCTGCAGATTCTGTCTTTTCTTTTATGAATGCACATAATAATGCACAGCTAGGAAAACAGTAAGAAGAATCAGCAACTTCTTTAAAAGAGGTTTAAAATAAAGGTATTCCAGGAAGCTAGGGAACTAGCTTGCAGAAGGTGGATTTTGCTATGGAAATACCACCTACACTCTTAAATTCTCCAATGTCATGAAAATCTATGTTGATTTTACTTAATTGCATGAATTTCTTAGGTAAAATCCTCACTTAACAGGACAGGATATCTGTAGGATACAAGGAGACATATTGTCACTGCATTGCGAGGATAGGAACGGTTGCACCCCAGACAAGGTACTGTCACTTAAAATAAATCTTGACTTTGGCTGAACATGCTTGTATTTGGGTTCATAGTGTTATGCTAATGAACTAGAACTAGCATTCCAGATGCTGATAGAATAATTTAAATAAAAACACTACTAATTTTATAATTTTTTTTTTAAAAAAAGAAAAATGGAAGAAGTTAAAAGTATTTGTCTAAGCGCTTTTTCTACTTGGCACAGAGGGCCAGTACCCGCGGAGAAAAATTTCCCACTACAACACCCCTATCTTTCTCTACTGACTACTACAGAAACATAGACTAGCTTAGCTAACTTAACTTTTAGTTATCTGTTATCTGGTGAGGAAAATCACATTCCAGGTAATAAATATAAAATGCAGTCTGGGAAATAAAGCTGTTTTTCATTATTTCCATGATGCTGATAAAACAGCTGTGTGTACATATATTGTGGCCAAGGGATTACAGCTCTACGTACATAAGTCTAGAGAGCATGCAAGTTTGTGAGTAAACACATAAATAGTGTTAGGCAGAATGCTAACACATTGGTGATTTCCTTGTCATGGCTGCTTTCCATGTATTTATATTGATGAGGAACTGAATGTTCAAACTCCTGGAATATTTAGATTGAAAATATTTAAATTTTGTTAAGATAACAGAGTGCCTCAAACAATAGCAATCCAGTTAGATTAAATTTTCAGCTGGATTAAGAGGATGAAATAGAGCCAAGGACTCCCGTAATTAATGTAGCTTTCTACTTGTCCACATACAAATATCATTATTCATCACAGTAAATATAGTCCAGATAGCAAATGTGAAGGAAAAAGCAACCTGGAAGAATGATAATATGAGGTTTTGTATATTCAAACCATTCAGGAAACATTTCAACAACTAAATTCTGTGCTGACTCTTAACTATTTTTTACTTCTGAAATATTTTTGCATTCAGATATCTTAGAACAAATTATAATTCTACTGAGCTGTCATGGTTCACTTTATCACACTAAAATTCAGAGTCCACGTTCAGCCACTGTGTGTTCTTGACTACAAATAGTTCAACAGCTGTTCACCAGTCTCTATGAGGGCTATAAAAAGCAACTTAAAGTTCCTTTCATTTGTGGTCATTTTACACTTTATCTTTTTTTTTTTCAGGTCTGTTCACTTTCTTCTTCCCTTGTCTTCCCTTCTCCGCCTCTTGCAACTGCAGGCTTCCTGATTTCTCAGCAATCTGATGTTGCTGGCAGTTTTGGGGAGGTAATTCCAAGGGATTTTGCTGATTACATTTCAAAGGGCAACATGAGATGAACTAAGTAAATGTGCACAAACCCCAAGGGAACCCTCATATATTGCAGTGAGTTTATGAGGATTTTCTATTACTGAGTGATTACATGAAATTTCTGAAAGGTGCTTATTTCCAACAAAACCCAACCAGTTGACTTTGTCACATATCAAAACTTTTTAGTGTTTATCAAATTTAAGTTACATTCTCTACAGTACATGATCTGCTGATGCCCTGTAACTGCATTTTTTTAAAAAAAGAAACTCCTAGGCTTAAGAACAAGAATTTCTAAACCAGTTGTTCATGGAAATATTAGACCTGTATTTCTATCCGTGTTCTATCTACTTATACATGCATTTGTGTATACTTTTGAAAACAAAGAAAAAACCCAGCTCCTTCAATTCACAGCTTGTTATTGTTCAGTTTTTTCTTTGTCTCTTCCTCCAAAAAATTGTTGAACACATTACTTTTTGTTCAGATATTGCCTCTCTTCATGCACATGACCTAATAGGCCTCCTCTTTCATTCTAGGTTTAGAACTAACAGTTCCATCAAAAATATTTTCTGAGAGATATTAATGACTTTATTAATCCCATGTGGACACCTGAACTGCTTTAGTTGTTCTCTTTCTCTTTGCCTATAGTAATGGATGATTTCTTTTTACATGCTAATTAAAAACTATACTTTAACCACTATGTTACTAGTTTTTGAGAGCTCTGAGTTTTGATCTTGTAATAATGATAACTTTTTTTGTGTTGTATAAGGTCCTAGCCAACTATTACTTTGCCTTCTAGACCAAGTTCCTTATGAGTGAGTATTGAACATAAACCTTATTACAGAGAGATACTAACTTCCTTCCCACATGTAAACTGCAAGTAGGTTCAATTATTAACTCTATTTTTATGCTTATAAGGTTTAGATTTTCAGTTCATTTACAGCATCATTGCAGCACTCACTTGACACATGGGATTTCTAAGCAATCTCAGATGTTTCAGCTAAGACGTCAAGGTGTTTTAGATTCTCAGGAAAACTATCTGGTTTCAAACAAAGCATTTCAAAATGTCTAATAAAAATAATACATAAACATAATTTACTTTCAGAATTATTTTTTTCACATAATACAACAATATGACTCTTATATACTACAATTCTATGCTTATATACCATGTTGACATAATTAGAATGTATATTTTGCAAAATGAATACTATGGAAATGTGTAAGAACTTAATAGAAAATATATTTAATACATTTTAGAAAATCTTTTATTTTCAATAAATGAATTTTGTAATGGGAAAAGTGTTCTGTGAGCCTTTTTAAAATCAGTTATCAATAGAGAATTTTCCTCATTACACTTTGTTGATACATTTTTCCTCACCGTATTTCTGCACTCCTGCTTCACTGTTCTCCTAATACAAAGTGATAACACTTTCTTTTCTACGAATATTTGCCAATCATAAGAGCCATTTAAGCCTCTATAGTACTGCACCATTCAGAGTTATCTGACCTCAAACATCAAGAGTTCATATTTCTTTCCTAAACCTCTTAATTTCTCACAGTCCCCAAATACACTGGAGATAGAACACGATTTTTTCTGTGATTAAAATTAAATTGTAATTTAAAATTATACAAAATTTAACTGAAGTTTGGTGTCCTCGTTCAAATGTGTTTGCTAGATAATACTTGCTGGCAATGTGGAGAGAAAGGTGCTAATTTTATACACGTTATCTGATAGCACTCTTTTATTTAAAATGTTAGAAATAGTACGTTATCACAAGTCACCACATGACTCATCTATTTCTGCTATATTTTACCTAAACACATGTAAATGTAGACTTCTATTAAATGGATTTTGATTGCCCTTAGCTGTGCCAAGAGTTGAATCCTCTGAATGTAAGAAAGTGTGATCGTGTTTCTGTAAAAGAATTGAATATTGAAACATTATATAACATTCAATTTATAAAATTTAGTTTAAGAATTGAGGATATGGAGAAAATTATTCGCTTTTTAATGTGCTCCTGTGCTTATTCAGGTTCAGAATTTAAAAGCAATATATTAGAAACAGAGCTTGGTTTTGAATCGTACACAGACTTGCTAATGCAGTGTTGCAGGAGTAGGAAGCCTTGTTTTCTTGAATTTTTATAGATTCTCAGAATTTTAACCCATTGTTATACACATTTTCTGAAGCTGTTTGTCAAACGCTTTTTAGATAAAATTTAAATGCAAGTTTGTGATATTATCAGTCACACTGAGTAGCGCCTCATGCCATAGTTGATCTCAAATGTATTTAAATAAATTAACTGTGTAGAAAGGCAACAGAATCTAGTCCTATACGAGGTGTTACTTTCCATATTTATCTACTGTCTCTTCAATCATTAATCTTGTAAGTGGCCTGTTGCAATCAAGCTCAGGTCTCCTTTAAAGAAAACCACAAACAAACATAAAACCAAAAACAAAATCAAAAGAAAAAAACCCAATTCTCTCCTCCTCTCCTCTCCTTGCCTTGCCTTGCCTTGCCTGGCCTCGCCTCTCCTACTCCTCTCCCTTTCTGCTTTTTGTTCTTTTCCTCAGAATGTTTCTAGCTGACTTATAATGCTTCTGAATTCAGATCTTTGGGTGGACCAATGAGCTTGAGAAAGCAACTATCCTTAGTTTTTCAAGTCAATCAAACAAATTGACTACAAGTGGGTCTTACTCCAGTCTCCACTTTGCTCTTCACAGATCAGTTTCAATGGCTCAGTTAATTCCTAGAACATTATTCTGATTGATGTTCTGACTTCCGAAAGAAAAACTTCACGACTTCCATTGCCCTCAGATCTAATCTCTCAAAGTGAGCTCTGAGCAGACTTTTATGCTTGGAAGTGGAAAAAACCAAGCAAACAAGCAAACCCCAAAACAAGAAACCCTACCATGTCTCCCTCTGTTATTGGCACAATTTATTGCAGTGTAAAGGCTTCTTGTTCCACAGCAATATGAATTCTTAGGAAGACTGATCTGCTTCCTCTGCCATTTTCTACTTATGTTTCTTTCCAAGAATGTTTATAAAACAAATCTGAAGCAGCATAACTAAAAAGAGACATCCAGAACATAAATTATCTTGTCAGAGTTTTTTTTTTTAATTCCCCAAAACAGGGAGAGAAAAATGTATTTTCCCTCTAGCTCAGTTACTTATAACAAGCCTCTACCAAAAATTTAAGGTTCAAAATAGTGTAAGAAAAGAGCACAGTATATCTTTATATATATTCTTATAGAGATTTCAAGTTCAGCTTCCTCAGAATTTGTCACTTCAAGTTCTTTTAAGCAAAGAAAGCTTGTTTATGAGGTCACTCAATTTTACCTAAAATTTACAGAAGTAAGATTCAGATTTATGTTTAGATATGTTTTTCTTTTATAAGACTATTTATAATTTCCTTTGGTGCTTAGGAAGGTTTCCACGGTAGTATAAAATCTATACAAAATGAATCTTTGCTACCTTTCTCCAGTGATCTACAGAAGTATTGTACTAGATTTCTGATGTATTTTTCAGGAAGGCAGTTGCTTCCTGAACAAAATGTCAGATTTTAATTTAGTGAGAATTTCTGGATTCTAGTTTATTGTTCTCTACCCATATTTGTACTTGAACAACATTTTAGGTAACATATCATTATTAACTGGTTAGTACTTCCCAAAATATGAAGATATTGTATTATGCCAGCTGGGAAAAATCTTTGTCCAAACATTTTTCATCTTGCATCTGGGCTATTATAAACATCTCTTGGCCAGCCTTCCTACCTCATCTATTTCCCATTTATATTCTATTTAAAACATACCAGCATGGCTGATACTTTCTACATCCTCTGATGTTCTCTTATACAGTCAATTAAACTCCTAGCCTTGAGTAAAATATAAACTCATATTATTTGTGCTGAAACATCTTTTTTTAATAATTGATTTATGTTTATAATTCTTGGGCATAGAATTCTGGGTTGAGCATTTTGCTTGCTATACCATCTGTACCCTGTTTAATTTCTGGGTACAGGACATTTTCACATCTGGTTTGTTGATGATGACAAGTTTTTGCACATAATTTCTGCTCCAGTGAATTTCATCACTTTTAAGGAAATATATAAACATGGTTTTTTCTTTTTCTTTTTTCTTTACTAGTTATTTTTACTTAGCTTTGTGTGTAAAATTGTGGCTGAGGTTTAGATAAAGTGACTATGATGACAGTTTTCTGAATCTGTTAAAAATCCACAATAATTAGAGCAAGTTCTAAATTAGAACAAATGAAGGTGAATAACTAGCAACTTGCCTGGATAACTGTATTTTATTATTTTCTATATGTACATTTTCCATTACATATTTTCTATGTCTACATACATATGAAGAATGTAAACTGCTTGAATTAGGTATTTATACAACTAAAACATCAGATGAACATAGCAAATATCTTTTCTTAGATTGTTAATTTTACATACTAGCTGAGCAATGGCTCAGCTAGTGATATGAGGTTCTCAATCCTTGTCACATGCTCAACCCTAAAATGTTCTCACAAGCTCATCCAGATTATGGACTGTTGTGATAATTTTCATAGCGTAGTCATCTCTGTTTCTCTTAAGGCTTGATGCCCCCAGTGTAAAAGTTTAAAAGTTTAAAAAGACCTTGGTGAGAAAGAGCTACTACAGATTCTTCCATTGCTTTTGTATGAATTGGTGCTGTTCAATTCTTCACTGAAAAATATGCAAATTCTGGATTTCTTTGTATGAAGGAAACATGCTCTGCTTTCTGAAATAAGTAGTTCTCTACAAAATATGTATATTCTTTGATGTTTCCTATATTTAGTTTAAATTTTTATGGGTTTTTTTTTTAAAAAGCCACAAAAAGGTGGCTGTAACGAATCACCTATTATATAACATTTTTTATCTCTAAAAGGTTTTGGGGATTCTTTGGACTAAATTGAGTCTATATTAATTTGTGACTGTTATTGTGTATGACATTCAAACACACTTAAATCATAAACAGTCATAAATCCAAATATTTGAGCAACATAAAAATTATCCATCAGCTCTCAAAAACGGAGTCATTAAGTTTTGACATTTTGAAGTCACTTTCTCAATTTTTTAAATTAAAAATAGTTTAAAAAATACTTAAGAAGAGGTTTTGTCTGACTGAAAACTTGCAGCTGTTAGCTGTAGGTGAACTGCAGAAGTTACTTACAAAATGAAACAGATGAAACAGGTGGTGAGTCTGTAGATGTTACATTAGAGAAGACACTCATCGCTATAGTCAATATAATATGTATATTATGGTAGAAATAACTCTAATATAGAAATAATATGTATATATTTAAATCAGTGTAGTTCACTAGTATAGAGTATTCCATGTTAACAAATGTTATAGATAATTACTACCATCAAAGTTTCATTATGAACAATTATCACATAATTGTAGGTGTGACTATCTGAAAAAAATCCCATACATATGTTAAAAGTGCCTGTAAAATATTCTGATCTGTTAATATTTTTCATTGAACTTGCTCAAAATTACAATATCAGACCCTACAAGAAAAGCATAGAGAAACAAATTCATAGAATCATAGAATGGCATAGGCTGGAAGGGACCTTAGAGATCATCTAGTCCAACCTCCCTGTTTTGGGCAGGGACGCCACCTCTCGACTAGACCTGGCAACACATGGGGACCGAGTGGGAATCAAACCCGCGACCTCAGTGTTGATCCTTGTTGCCAGCACCACACTCAAACCACTGGGCTAACCAGCCCCAAATTATTTTCTTAGTTCCTCAAGTAGAGTCCTAAGTAGTTCCCTTGCTTCCTTTATTCCCTAGTTTCCTTAATGATACTGGGGGTCTGCCACCCACAGATGTTACATTCTTTCTTCATCTGTATATCTGTCTTCATTTGTTATTTGTAGGAACTTGGAGAATGAGGCAAACTTTTCATTCTGTCTTCATATGATTGATACAAACCTCAATCATATTTCAGAATTTTTCCATCTAATGAACTTGTTGCATCTAATATTTGGTAAGCAAATTGCTACAGCTTCTGCCTGTACCTGGAATAGAGTACTTCAACATCATTAACATTTTAATGCATTAAACAGACACATGGCTGTCCAGAAAGAATATGCACCATCTGTCTTCAAGCATGTCTATCCCTTAATGTAGGACAGTCTCTAGCTGGGCTAATAGCTAGGAAGATGGGCATTAATGCACAGATTCGGCTGTTAAGCACATTAAGACCACTCTTAAGTCAACTCATCTTCTAGCTTGATCTAGCCTTTGTGAACAGTTTGTGTGATCTCCCAAGGCATGCCTGGCATTCACAAATAATGTTTAATCTGTTTCATGCAATTTAACCTACACTGTCTTGAATGGACAATAAATGTTGTCAGAATCCTTAATTTGAAGAAAATTACTGCTTGAGGATGCGTCTCAAGTTAGATCTTATCCCACAGCCCAGCTAGTGCAACTGGAAAGCCTTTTCCTTTTCCTCTTTTCCTTTTCCTTTTCCTTTTCCTTTTTCCTTTTCCTTTTCCTTTTCCTTTCCCTTCTGAGTATTTCCTGGAATGAGAACTTTGCCCTCACAGGCAGTAAATTATTGTTTGCCACTAGTCTGAACATTATTTCTTTACTGTATTTGTGCAAAAGTGGAAAAAGATACTGAAGATATTATATAACTTGTTTGAATTCTGATGCAATATAATATAGTGAAATGAGAGCAAAACTTTATTAATTTATTTTAATAGACATATAAATTAATAAAATTTGGAGTGCAAAATAATCCAACAAGTGATCATGGCAATTTAACTCTTGAAGCGAATTTCATTTCAACCACAGTTTGGATCACGTTGTGTCAGATGCTTTACTGCAGTTAATTAATTGTAGTGCTTATGGCCTTAAAGGAGCCCTCAGAGTTTTCAAATATAACTAACCAGGTAAAATAGATATATGTTTATGCATATATATGTGTGTATATATATATATATGTATTCTATAGTACAAAAATACAGCTCATCATCATACAGACTTTTTTTCTTTTTTCTTCTTTAGATGTCAAATTTAGCAGCTTTCTCTAAATCTCATTAAGATCAAAGTGGTAAAATCTGATAAAGACTCAGCACCTCTGATTCACATCAGCTCCTATTTAGGACTCAAATTAATTGGCCAGATTGTCAAAAGAGATTGCATTAGAAGAGTGAGTAGTGAATGTTGTGATTGGGACTGCTCAGTTTTGCCTCTTATTTTTTGCCTATAGAAGACACAATATATATTTTTACAGAAGTGTTTCCAGTTCTAGAGAATGAGTAATTAAAAATCTGGCCTTGAGGACTTCTCAAAATCTAGCTGTAACAGTGAAACTGAAACAACACCCTAAAATCATAGCTACTCAAAGTGTCAGGAATATTCTGAATCTATCTGGGTTTTATAACTTTGTCAATCAAGCCAACCACTAAATAAAATGTCAGATGCTGAACTTGTCTATTGTCAACAAAATTTGAATTATAACTTTGAAAATGTGCTTGGAAATCTGTAATTTTACATCTTCCCGCTAACTTCTCAAAGGAGATTTGCAAGGTATAGTCATGGTTTTCACATGAAGTAATTTTCTCCTTTTAGTACAAGATAGTGTTTCTGAATATTATATCAAAAAGAACATTCAGCAGCTTTCCTTGAATCTATAGTATTAGGTAGTACAACAGAAAAAAAAGAATGCAGTTAAAAAACAATTTTTAAAGAATCTTAGAACCAATCAAGCAAAATAACTGCAACTGTGGTACTTACCACTTGAAATATTGTTTAAAGTTTCAAATATTTCATGTAAATATTTGAATATTCCTGCCTTTTTGCACATCTCTCTAATGCTTCGCGTTAAATTTGAACTCATACAGGAGTGCAATGGTGCTGTGGTTCAGGATCTCAATATATGAGAGAGGTATGTCTTTCTAATTCTTTGCTTCTCTGTACATCTGAAAATATTACTCTTCAAGAAAGATGTCCAAGACAACACGCATGATTTTAAATCATATCTCATTAACCCCCACATAACGATATGATTTGAATTTCCATATTTACAGATGTTACATCTTCTCATAGGATATTAGCTTAAAACGTTCTTGTTATAATAGAAATCCTAACACTCACTATATTACATTTCAGACTATTTTATTTTGTCACATCTCCATCACTTCAATATTTCAGATGATCTAATCCTTTCTATATGATATCTTGATCCTCTTTTGTTTGACTATGTTCTCTTAAATGAAATACAGTAAGTCCTTAATCACTTGATATTATGTTGACTATTACAAATTTTTGTTAAAAATCTTTACGCTTCTGCTTAAAGTATGAAATTACACTTCCATAACAGTTCCATTACCCATTGTGGATTCATATCTGGCTTTTAATTCACCCTCTTTATTAAAAATTTACTCAAATTTTTCAATTTTTTAGGCATTCATTGAATGATGGCTAAGGTAGCAAAGTCTTGTAATAACTCAGTTCATGATGTAGAAGTATCCAGTTTTGGTGCTTTCATCAGAATTAGCTGAATTGTAGAGAATCTACTGCCCAAATTACTTGCTTTTTATTTTTTCTTCCTCTCTTACATGCAGGATTTTATTTATCTTTATTTGGGAAAAAACCAGAGAATTCTTTTAGGTACTCATGAAAGCATTCTTCTTTCTTTCAGTTTTCTCCAGTTAGTAGAAAAAATTGAAAAATTACATGCCTAGTAAAATATATGCATTATACAAATCCTGTGATAATTACATTAGCCTGTGTTTGCGTATTTAGTCTTGGTTCTGTTTCTGTGTTCTCAGTGATATTCAGTTGGATTCACAGATAAGTGTGATATGGAGAAGCATTCTTGTATGTTGGCTTACAGCTCCAGATAGCTAGCTGAGCCAGATCTGATTGTGTTGCTGTGTCCACAAGGCACAATGTGGAACATTAGGAAAGGACCAACTCAGATCCCCAGAAAAATACACCTATGGTATTTATAATGGTACATCAGTGCATCCAAACTTAACTCTTCTGTCTTTTAACAAAGATTAAACTTTCACATACACAACACATAGCTAGTTAAAAATATATATATTACCTAGATAATACACTTGAGATTATATGTATTCTCATGTGAGCACCATCACAAAATTTCCTTTATTCCCACACCTCTCCTGCCAATAGCCTCTCCCCTTAATCCCTAATGGTTTTTTATCTTCCTTAAAAAATTCCTATATTTGAGTCCATTCTGTTTCTGCTTCTGACTAGGTGTAATTATCATAGGGTGCCAGACTTATTTTTCATTCCTGATGCTTTTCAAAGAGTGTGGGTTATGTGAGTTACAGTATATATATATATAATCTGAGTGGGTTGCATGCAATGCTTCCCTGATTTGGGTATACTATTTCCTGAAATGAACTATCAATCATGTGCTATACCTGTAGAGATGCTAAATTTCTTTTATATAATCTGAGATTCTCTATGATATGCTCCACACTTTCAGACAGACATTCTCTGTGGCCAACTACAAACAGTATGGCAGCTTATATAACTCTAGCCCTATATATGCAGATACCAGTGGGGGGGAAATAACAGGAAGAGGATAAAGAAAGAAGAAAAAAATATTGGTGAAGGAAATGAAATATGCATTTTCACCAAACTGATATTTTCATGGGTAAAAATTAGTACTTTTCTACATACAAGCTGCAAGTGCATGTCTGGGTGCTGGGAAAGGAGGGGTTCAAAGAAGCATCATATGAGGTATGAGAGGTAATTATAGAACAGGAAAGACTGAACACAACAAATTGCAGTCATGCAAAGGAGACTACTTCATGGAGCATGTGCAAGAAGTTCCCTTTAAACCTTTACTGGAGTAGGTGGGCTCTCCCCACTCACTTATCTGGTGGTTGATATCTTTCAGGAGAGGCATTTAATTTCTGAACATAGCCTTCTCAGTGGGGCTGTGATTTTAAACTTACTGTGTAATGGAGTGTACTACCATTTACCATATGATGAGATGGCCTTGTCTGTCAGCCAGGGAGCTGCTTAGTGTTATATATGAGTCAAATGAGCCAAAAAAAGAGAGGGGAAAAAAATCAAGAACCTTGAGCCCACTAGCAAAAGAGGAAACTTCCCCTATGGCAAGCAGCCAGGTCATTTTTTAAAAGATCCATTTTCTCTTGAAAATTGATTGAGCAACACTATATAACTTGAGATAAGGAATTCCAAGGGCAGGGGGACTTCTGCTGAATCAGCCATTGCAGTGATCACAGCAGCAGGTGTTGTCCTTTTGGCAGAAATAATTTTTTAAAGTTTGCAAATGCATTAATTTGCATGAAAAAATGGCTATTTTCCAAATATATCAGAGTGCTAAAGTCCTTCTTTGTGAATATTGTACACAACAAATGAGGGAGCCTTATAAAAGCCAACTCAATCAGATATCCGGAATTTGATTGGTTCTTCTCAAACATAATTTTACAGTGGCTGAATTCATCCACTTAAAGGTGTAACATTATTTGCAAAGCTTACATGATATATGGCTATGTAAAAATTGATTAACACCCAAGCTAAAAATGCAGAGATTTGCTGAATTATTTTATGTCTCATCTTGATTCGGAGAAGGTGTTTATTTTTCAGCAACTTTGACTGGAAAAACAAAATAGCAAGTTCTGTTTCAGTCCTTGAGGAGAGCTCTATGGTAACCATGAAATGTACCATACAGACAAAATGGCAATCGTTCCCATTGTTCCTAACATTGGTCTTCTAAATGATAGTTGTTTAAATTCAAGCTAAATATCCTATAATCCTTTTATAATCAATATTGAGTAGAATGTATTTTTGAAAGGCTATTCAGCTTGTACATCCAAAAAATTTCAGAGCATGGTTAGTAATGTATTGTACCCTGTTGACTTAAAAGGAGCCCAGGTGATGGATTTAAATGTAGACCATCTTTCTGACACTTAAGTGACATTAATTCCACCCTAATGTATAAGCCAAGTGAGGATCTTTTCAAACAGTCACATGGTCAGCCTACTTTTAGTCTGTAGTCTTACACTTGCATAGTAACAGACAGCTTCCTCGCACAAAAACTGTATATTCCATTAGGAGTTCAGTACATGTGAAAATTATCCCTTTGAATTTGATTAGTACCTGCCTTTAACTAAATCACAGGCTTAAATAAATGCCTAGTGTTTCTACTGCTAAACTGATACACTTACATTAAACATGAATTTTATTCTTATCTATAACATAGTCTCCTGTAAAAAAACATACATGGTTAGATGAAAAATCTGCAACAAGAAGTTGATAAAGGTCTGTGTGTGGTTGTTAAAAGATACCTTCTTATATTATCACATCTTATTTTCATGATAGGACCTGCATAGTCTTACAGTTTTGTTTCATGTCCAGTTTTGCTGCAGGTACAAAGCAGCCTCTAAAACCATGTAAGTAGATCTAAAAATAACTGTAGACAGGAAAAAGACCCTGGAGAAATTTGAAACAGACATGAAATAAGAACAGTGTAAAAGTCATTTACTGTTCCCCCCCAAAAAAAAATAGATGGCAACTGCCATTTTCATCACCCAGATCTGATTTAATAGATCAATATACAACTGTCTTGTAGTTCCCAGTAAGCAGAATGCTGTGAATCCTCTCCACCTTAAGTCTTAGTCTTAAGATTCCCTTGTTAAAGCTGAAGTATGCTTCAAGAGAAATTTCTGGAATGTTTCTATTTACAATGGTGAATTTCCGATTTTGAGGATGAACCTGTTCAAGCCTTCCAGTCTGTCCCACTGATCCTAAAACCATATTCAAAAGTGACCTGCGGTGTTACATTTTCTCTTGTCAGTCTCTTGTTTTATGACAGCTGCTGTGAGTTGCTTTCAGTGGGAGTATGTTAGCATTTAACCAGTAATTTAATGTCATCTGAGGATTCTTTGGTAGGGAAAAATCTTTCCTTTTATTCTGCACTACCATAACAGGAAAAAAAGCATCCTAGAAAGTGCCTGGCCAGTTTACAATCCACAAATGGTGATTTTCAGTATTTCTTCTATAATCTAAGGTAGCTTTTTGTATTGTCAGGTCTACAGGCTATCTTTTGATTTATTTTTTGCTGTTGTTGATTTGTTGTTGGTTCATGGTGGTTTTATTTCTTCTTTCTTATGTTTTACATTTGAAACATCAGGAATCCCACATCTTCATATTTTCTCTTCATTAGAGAAATCTGCTCAGATCAGATGACTAAAATAAATTCTGACAGACAAACTTGTGACTTGAGCTTCCATGCTGGCTCTGCTCTGCACAGTAAAGGCAGGAGGTAGTTGGCATTTAGTGGTCTCTCTCTCTAGTAAGTGTACATTTGATGGTAAGGACAGAATTACAGTTCATGTCAGAGCCCTTCATAATACCACACTTAGGTTCTTTGAAGAACTTAATTAGAACTGCTTGTGATGGATTTGTGTCTGGCTGGGTTTTTGGTACCAGGAGGAAGGCTGCGGGGGTGGCTCCTTGAGAAACTTCTAAAGCCTTCCCCACCTCCAGATAAAAGTTGGACCCACCTCTGGCCAAGGCCAGGCCAATCAGCAATGTATTTAAGAGAGGAAACCTGTTGGGTCAGTCTCCTTGTGTCCTGTCTTTTTTGTTGGGGAGTTATTTGGTTGGAGGAGGGGAAGGTGAAAGAAGAGCTGTTGGTGAGGAAGGGGAGTGAGAAAGGGCATAGAGCTCCTTGAGCTCTGTGTTGAGGTGGCAGGATGATGACAACCTACAAACAGAGGAGATCAATGGCAGTGAGAACATCCAGGATGCAGCAGCACATGGAGGGCACCATGTCAGGGGGGAGAGGGACCATACAGGAGCAGAAGGGCGTGCCTAAAGTGAAATTTTTCCCTCTCCATCCCTAAAGGCATAGGGGCAGGTGTGAGCAAGTAGTTGCATAGCTCTTGTTTCCAGCTGGGCAGGTTCAAACTATGACACTGCTTATAAAGGGACCTGTTTTATGCTTTGCTATGCTAGTGGTTCAGCTGGTATTCATCTGGACAGTCTCATCTGACTTGACTTCACAGAAGAACTCATAATCTAAGAATCAATAAAATTAATTATAATAATTAAAAAATCCCAAAACAGACACACAAAGACAATTTGAGACATTCAAATACATTGTAAAGAACTAGAAAACTGTAAAATCTTTCTTCCTGCCTTAGTCTTATTGTTTATTGTGAATTGTAAATATATGGATCTGTGCAATAAAATTAGTGACGATTCTACACAATTGTGTAAAAAATGTGATTGTGTGAATGGCTCAGTTATTTGGATGCCTGGATTAATAATGGAGAAATAATTAGTTCCGCTCATAAACTAGAAAAGAAAGCATAAACACACTGTCATTTTAAGCATTAATTCTAATATTTTTAATTTAATAAATAGTGTGAGTTTAAGAAAGTTATCCAATATGACAGAGTACAAGTTTGAGGGATGTTGTCATACACCTGAGATATACTGTTCCTGTTTAATATTTTACATGCCATCTTTATTATCCTCTCACATAACATCAGAACAAATCTACATGTGTTAAGGTGAATTTTATTTGTCATTCTTGAGTCTAACTATTCCCTTGTTCTTTTCTTGTATTGAAAATATGATCCATTGCAGAACACATGGCAAATACTTATTAAGATTTATTTTATTCTTTATTGCCTTTGCAACATTTACTTTTTACCTCTGGTTATAAAACCTCAAATCTTCTTCAGTTTGGAACTAGACATCTACCAATAAAAGGACAAAATGAAAAGCAAGCTAGCAAAGAATAAGGTTTATGTTAGCTTATGTTTTCTGAAAAATCACATAACAGCAAATACTGAAGGCACCAAAGACTTTCCAGGCCATATAATTCAATTGTTATCATTCTGAAGCAATAGAAAGTGATTGGTCTCTATATATACAGGAACATACAGTAGATTCCGAGGAAAAGAATATACACAGAAATTAATATTCTGATTGTAAGCAGGCAATTATATGTTAAAGTATATGTGTGAACATTGCAAAACTTTATTATTTTTTGATATTCAGAACTAAATGCTTGAACTGTAGTCTACAACAGGTATGGAAAATATCTAATATACCCCAGAGAAGTGTTGCTATTATGTGGTTGTCCACATACTCTAGTGTGGGCTAGTTTAGTCCTCTGGTTAAAGAAAAAACAAATTATGTGAGTTCAGAAGTCTATATTCCTTAGATAGTCAGTGTAGAGATGTTGGTGTCTGCAAATGGCCAAATAAAATAGTTTGCTTCTAAAGGGAGAGGTCCAGGTTGAAGATGTCAAAATTAGAAGACACTATAAAACTTGTATGCTTCTCATTTTATAGTACTGGGTTAATTTTATGGTTTTTTGCCACAAGTTTCACAGAGATGTTTGGTTGGGTTTTGTGGTGTTTTTTTTTTTTTTTCCTAAATGTTCAGCATTTAAATTTCACACCTAGGACTTATGGAAGTAAACCATTGTGTTTACTCTAATGTTGACTTCATCTGTCTTGCAAATGAGATAAGAAAGTACCTGACTAATTATGTCTGCAAATTATCATGAGTAGAAAATGGAAATTGCTTCTCAAAATCTAGCTCTGAGGAAAACAAGGACTTTAGAATTTTCATAACTGCTCTTCAGTATTGGGTGTGATGTTTTTTTTAACTTTAGTTGCAAAGCTATCTGTAAGAGTCAAAATACTTGTCCAGAACTTAAAGACTGTCACAGTGTCTTAAATGCAAAAGTTACTCAGAGCGCTGAAAAAAAGAAAGGCCATGATTCTAACAGAAATGGTAGAACAAGTATTGAAGCAGGATCAATTAAAATTCTGATGCCTCATCCTTTTTTAGGCAGAACTTAATGAGAACAGAAAATAGCGCAACATTAATCCATTCTTGTGACAAACCTTGCAACATAAATGAGAACCGGTACAAACTGATCTGTCCTTGTTACTGTCTTCTTGTAATGCCGTGATCTTCTGTAGTTACCCAAGTGCAAAGTCATACAAACTGTTAGCTTTCAAATCAAATTTTGCTGTTGGCAGTGGGTCCAGTTAACTAAAACTGCAATTTCTGTTAAACTAAAAATAGGAAAATAATGAGACACAATGTGCTGAGCTGTTTGAATTCAGTCAACACTAATGGATACTTCATAGTTAAATAAAGGGCTGATTTTAACTCTTGAGTATCTTGATTTCAGGGCTGTTTTTTCCACCAAGGTTGTCTGTATGTCACTATATATCTGAAAGCTTTGAGTTAAATGAATGCTTCTATATCTAAGCACAAGGAACTCTGAATGACACTATTATGATAATTCAGTTCTGTGGGATGTAGTGAACATTTAAAAATAGACTACGTGGCTTTATATCACAGGATTGGAGGTTCAAGGTTATTTCAATATACAAAAATAATGTTTTTGCTTAAACACTACCATGAGAGAGGCCACGCTGATCAGCTCAAGGCATGTCTCTGAAGTATTCCAGCTGATAAGATTTACCTAGGGTTGCTTCTTCACCTGCAATGATTTCTAATGTCTTTGTGATATTATAAAAAATGTTAAATATAAATCTCTGATTCTTTTCCTCTTCAAGAGCAAAGGAAATTGCAAAATCACCTTCTTTTTGAAAAGTCAAGATACTGAGAAATATTAGTCAAGATTTTAATTTTCACCCTCTCAATGAATAAAGAGGAAAAACTTAAATGTGGGTTTTCTTTAATATTTTCAGAAAAGTTTACTACAGCATTAGGAAAAATATACCTATAAAGGTGAAATACCAAGTACACTTCAAACATTTCTTAGTTCAGTCATTTCTAAAACAGAGCAAACTTGTGGTGTTCCTCATTTGAAACATGTTAAAAGCTTTTCTTTTTTTTTTTTTTTTAATATAGGGGTCATCCTGTTTTTCCCTCCTTTATTAATCCACATATAATACATCTCTAGCATTGGGATATACCACAGTAATAGGCAGATTTTTCAGAAGAACTCTTGATTTCCCAGAGTGATTCAGATATAATGAGATTGAATACGATGAACAAGATAAAATACTTGAAAAAGTAGAATGAAGATTAAAAAAAAAAGAAAATAATATAGGTTATTACAAGCAGTTATAGTGTGTACTATAATAGAAATGACAAATTTATCAGTCAGAGATTGATCCTGACAAAATGATGACCTGTTTGACCTAAGTTCTGGTTAATAAAGAAAGAAAACAAGTGTAAAAGGATTAAAACCACTCACTGTTGCGTATTGAGGACAACTAGCTAGCTTTACTTAGTCCTTAAGTACCCGATAAACGTTATTTGTAAAGATTATTAATGTGATTGATCTGAATTCTTTACTATATTATTTATTTATGTATTTAGTTAAATAGTTTGGAATTATATGTACTTAAAACCTAAAAAATCAATAAACAAGTATAAAACTTTACTAACTTTTTATTCAAATAGTTATTTAAAAATAACTTAGAACTTAAGATTAGTTCTTTCTAGCTGTATTTGTGTTATTGGATCTAAAACCACTTTCCTGCTCTGGCTTTAGGTATATGACTCAATTTCATCATGGTGAACCAAGGCATATTCCCTATTCAACTTCACACCACAACCTTCTGCCCCACTCTCTTATCAATAGAGACTATGATGCATAGGTTGAAAAGACATATTATTTTTGAAAATCAGATTCCTCTATAGGTACTGAAGTTATACTCCAAATAAGTACAACTTTTTAGCAATTTTTCAGTTTGGAGATAAACCTTTTATCAGACATGTTAGAGCTGCCAGCATGTTCAGGTAAATTATTTCTTTAAATGCACCAAACATCCTCTTTTAAGAAGCATCCCCTTGACATTTACATGACATTTCTTATGATCCATAGAATTACATTATTTGTACCAAACCCACATATTTAAAATTCAGCTATTTTGTCTATTTTCAGTTCCTGTATGCTTAGTCTTCTCTCATAAAGTGATGGTCGATTAATTGGAAATTATGTATAGCTGAAGGTTTTTAGTGAATGCCGTAACTGACTTTTTCAAATTTTAGCTTTACATTGCTATCTTGTTTAAAAAAAATGCATTCGACTGGGCCAAATACTCTATCTTTTTGTTCTGGGCAGGGTTGTGTCCCTCAAATTTGTAATTCCCTTCCAGCTCTTGACCTGAAACACTAATAAAATTTTCTACACTTTTCCAGACACATTAATCCTATGGTAGCAATTGTGTGTGTATAAATTGTTACAGAGACACTTACAAACTCATGGACGAAGTGTTTGGTAGGAGGCAAAACTATTTTATTGTGATTCTGGCAAAGGATAACACTCACATGGGAAATCAAATCTTAAGAACAGCATGGTCAGTTGCTGTATGATAACAAAGGGAGTCTTCACTACAGTGATCATTGAAGTGGTATCTTCAGGTGAATTGGATGGGATTTCAGCTCTTCCATGGTCCTGCACGACCACTCCAACATATGAACAATCCACTGATATTGATTAGGTTAACTAGATACAAATCATCTCTCAAAAATCTCAACTATGTACAAAATGTTGTCCTATGTGACTGTTTTTGCATCTGCGTGTGCAGTTTTCTATTGGCTTTTAAAAAATTACTTGTCTGTGTATAGATTGATCAGTTCTGCAGCAGGAACTGCCTGGGGGTCTTTGAGATACTTCACTTGTTATATGGGTCAGCACATTTAAGGACACTTTTGGACAAGGCACAGCAGGACTTGCCTGGGGGAATTGCTAGGATTGTCCAAAACTCCCATCTGGACAGCTGCTATAAAAATCATGCGATTGCCTGATGGTGAAGGTGGCTAGTGGTGCAGTCAGTCAACTGGTTAAAGCTAAGTCCTCTGTTTCAAACCAGTTATCTCATATGTGCAGATGGCTGGCTGAGTGTTCCTGGACTACCCAGGGAATTAACATCATAGACTTTTTGCCCAGCCATACCACAGTTACAACTAAAGGGTGGACTGGAATTTCAACTTATAATTCACTAATAACTAAGATTTGTGGTGTTTTCCACATAACAGATCAATGAAAATGCTTTGGGGTATGTAAGGTTAAAAAATAAATTTGCAAATCAAGGAAAATATGATTGAAGTAAGAATAGAAAATTATTATGGGGGTTTTCTTTATTCTGTTGAAGAGTAGGATTTCCTTATCACTGGCAGCCAGGGTCAGTGTATATATGTAAGTGCAGAAAATCTCAAAACATGCATGCAGATTTGAACAGCATTTCCAGTTCTCTCTATCTTGTGTTATAAAATCACACTCCCAGAAAATCTTTTGTGTAGACTAACATTTGTCTTCACCCTTATCTTGAAGGATTTATTTTTTATTCATGTTTTTTTTTGCATCTGACCACAAAATACAGCATACATGATGCATTGCAGAAGAATGGTCTTTGGGAGGATGGAAAAGGACAACTAAGCACTTCTTAGCAGTAAAAGTAAGAATTTTTTTCTTAATTTTTGACTGTCTGTTCTGAGATTTGCTTTTGCTGACATACTTCTACATTTATTTCCCCTGTAACAGAGAAAAGATCAAGGCTACAGAAGCAGTGTATTATTGCATTTATTTATAATATTATTATGCCTACAATATAATGAGCACTTAAATATTAATTGAACTCTGTTGTATCGGTTCAGTCCAATTCACTGTTTTCCTCTACTTCCTTGATATTTTTTCTGTATTTTATTTATTTTCTCACCATACATTCTTGTTTGGTTAGAGAATTGTGTGGATAAAATAAAAAGCTGCTTTTCTCTCATTGGTTTATTTTGATTCAATCCTATCCAGAACCATGGAAAACCCAGCTAGAAGGCAAGATTTTTCAGGCATACAGTGC